>NC_060186.1:78768670-78778670 GCF_021184085.1 Oncorhynchus gorbuscha | reverse complement strand
AGGGCTCCATAGGGCTTCATACGGCTCTATAGGGCTTCATATGGCTCTATAGGGCTTCATAGGGCTCCACATGGCTTCATATGGCTCTATGGGGCTTCATATGGCTCTATAGGGCTTCATAGGACTCCAACGGGCTTCATATGGCTCTATAGGGCTTCATAGGACTCCAAAGGGCTTCATATGGCTCTATAGGGCTCCATAGGGCTTCATACGGCTCTATAGGGCTTCATATGGCTCTATATGGCTTCATAGGACTCCAAAGGGCTTCATATGGTTCTATAGGGCTTCATAGGGCTTCATACGGCTCTATAGGGCTTCATATGGCTCTATAGGGCTTCATAGGACTCCAACGGGCTTCTTATGGCTCTATAGGGCTTCATAGGACTCCATATGGCTTCATAGTGCTTCACAGGGCTCCATGGGGCGCCATTTGGGCTTCATAGGGCTCCATGGGGCGCCATTTGGGCTTCATAGGGCTCCATTGGGCTTTATAGGGCTCCGTAGGGCTTCATAGGGCTCCGTAGGGTTTCATAGGGCTCCATATGACACCATAGGGCTCCATATGACTCTATAGTGCTTCATAGGGCTCCATAGGGCTCCATAGGGTTCCATATGGCTCCATAGGGCTTCATAGGGCTCCATAGGGCTTCATAGGGTTCCATATGACTCCATAGGGTTTCATAGGGATCCATAGGGCTCCATAGGGCTTCATAGGGCTCCATAGGGCTCCATATGGTCTAAAGTAGTGCACTATTTAGGGAACAAGCTGCCATTTCAGGTACCGCCCCCAAACAATAAACCACATCACAGTCATTGTAAATATACACCACTATGAACATGTCATGGCACCAGCCAACCAGCCGACAGACAGACAGTTAAATACTGTCTAGTTATGTGGAGCCAGATCATGTGTCAATTTATTGGTAGCCTTCCACCAATAAGCCTATAACCCACCTTTAACAACATAGCTGTGTGTCTGTCAGTAAGCCTATAACCCCCCTTTAACAACATAGCTGTGTGTCTGTTAGTAAGCCTATAACCCACCTTTAACAACGTAGCTGTGTGTCTGTCAGTAAGCCTATAACCCCCCTTTAACAACGTAGCTGTGTGTCTGTCAGTAAGCCTATAACCCACCTTTAACAACATAGCTGTGTGTCTGTCAGTAAGCCTATAACCCACCTTTAACAACGTAGCTGTGTGTCTGTCAGTAAGCCTATAACCCCCCTTTAACAACGTAGCTGTGTGTCTGTCAGTAAGCCTATACCCCACCTTTAACAACGTAGCTGTGTGTCTGTCAGTAAGCCTATAACCCACCTTTAACAACGTAGCTGTGTGTCTGTCAGTAAGCCTATAACCCCCCTTTAACAACGTAGCTGTGTGTCTGTCAGTAAGCCTATAACCCCCCTTTAACAATGTAGCTGTGTGTCTGTCCGTAAGCCTATAACCCCCCTTTAACAACGTAGCTGTGTGTCTGTCAGTAAGCCTATAACCCCCCTTTAACAATGTAGCTGTGTGTCTGTCAGTAAGCCTATAACCCCCCTTTAACAACGTAGCTGTGTGTCTGTCAGTAAGCCTATAACCCCCCTTTAACAACGTAGCTGTGTGTCTGTCAGTAAGCCTATAACCCACCTTTAACAACGTAGCTGTGTGTCTGTCCGTAAGCCTATAACCCACCTTTAACAACGTAGCTGTGTGTCTGTCCGTAAGCCTATAACCCACCTTTAACAACGTAGCTGTGTGTCCATCAAAAAAATAAACTAGGCCTTCCACAGATACGCTTTTGTTCTGTCATAACCACCCTATGATTTACCCCAACCACCCCACCGGTTTCCATCTAACCACCCTATGATTTACCCCAACCACCCCACCGGTTTCCATCTAACCACCCTATGATTTACCCCAACCACCCGCTCTCATGTTTCCTTCACCAGTCTGATGTCCCTCCCACCCCAACAAGAAGGGCGCTGGCCAGCCGTAGCTTTAACCGCGGACCAGAACAAAATGAAGCTCAGAAATGAACCTCATGTGATTAGCGAGTGCTGATGGGAAGAATCTGTGGGTATTGTCTATATAGCAGGTCGGACTAACCCCTCGATGCAGACAATAAGAGTGTGCCTCTGCCTCGGCCCGGCTGCCTCTCACTACTAGGGCTACCTGTCACGGATCCCTCCGGATCTTTCATCACCTACACCTGTCCCCTGTTTCCACTGATTAGTATTTGTATAAGTGTGCCCCTTGGTTTCCGTTGTCTGTCGATTATTGTTACAATGTCCAGTGGTGCGTGTGAGTACCTGTGCTGTGTGTTTTGGGCTTTCGTGACCTTGTGGATTGTGCAGATGATTGATTACGGGTCTCGTTCTGTGTGTTAAATCATTGTGCGCAGTTGTTATTTATTTGAGGTACTCCTCGCTCTTTTGTTTGGGTTTCAACCCTGTGTTTTTGTAAAGTGTTTGCTTGGTCTTCGCCCCCGTGTATTTACAGGGCATGCCTAAAACCCCTATTACGCATTCCTGCGCCTGTCTCCCGAATCATTTATTCCAACGTTAACAGCGCCAGCCTGGTATCATATCAAAACCATTTTTATTTGTTACATGCAGAAGGTGAAGACTTATATATAAGCCCTTAACGAACTAGAAATAGAGTTAAGAAAATATTTACTGGAAAAATGTTATAAAATAAAAAAGTAACACAAGAAAATGTATTAATAATAACAAGGCGATATGCAGGGGGTGCCGGTACCGGGTCAATGTGCTGAGGTACAGGTTAGTCGAGGCCATTTGTAAAGTAACTATAAATAGATAATAAACAGCTTGTAGCAGCAGTGTAAAAACAGAGGAGTCCGGGTGGCCATTTGATTAATTGTTCATCAGTCTTATGGCTGGGGGGTAGAAGCTGTTAAGGAGCCATTTGGACCTAGACTTGGTGCTCTGGTACTGCTTGTTGTACGGTAGCAGAGAGAACAGCCTATGACTTGGGTGACTGGAGTCTTTGAAAAAATGTTGTGGTCTTCCTCTGACATCGCCTATTGTATATACAGTAGGTCCTGGACGGCAGGATTCTTGGCCCCAGCGATGTACTGGGCCGTTCACACTACCATCTGTAGCGCCTTACAGTCAGGTGCCAAGCAGTTTCTATACCAGGCGGTGATGCAACCGGTCAGGATGCTCTCGATGGTGAATCTGTAGAACATTTGAGGATCTGGGGCCCCATGCCATTCAGTCTCCAGAGGGGGAAAAGTTGTTGTCATGCACTCTTCGCAAATGTCTTGGTGTGTATGGACCATGATAGTTCATTCAGGAACCAATCTACTCAGTCAATTAGGAAAGCTAAGGCTAGCTTTTTCAAACAGAAATTTGCATCCTGTAGCATTAATTCCAAAAAGTTCTGGGACACAGTAAAGTCCATGGAGAATAAGAGCACCCTCCTCCCAGCTGCCCACTGCACTGAGGATAAGCATTTTGCTACGGCTGGCCATGCTTTCCACTTGGCTAACCCAACCCTGGCCAACATCGCAGCACCCCCTGCAGCAACTTTCCCAAGCCCCCCTACCCCCTGCTTCCTCTTCACCCAAATCCAGACAGTTCTGGATTTGGGTGAAAGAGATGCAAAATCTGGATCCCTACAAATCAACTGGGCTAGACAATCTGGACCCTTTCTTTTCTAAAATGATCCACCAAATTGTTGCCACATCTATTACTAGCCTGTTCAACCTCTCTTTCATGTCGTCTGAGATCCCCAAAGATTGGAAAGCAGCCGTGGTCATCCCTCTCTTCAAAGGGGGAGACACTCTCGACCCAAACTGCTATAGACCTATGTCCATCCTACCCTGCTTTTCTAAAATCTTCGAAAGCCAAGTTAACAAACAAATCACCGACCATTTCGAATCCCACTGTATCTTCTCTGCTATGCAATCTGGTTTCAGAGCTGGTCACGGGTGCACCTCAGCCACGCTCAAGGTCCTAAACGATATCATCACGGCCATCGATAAAAGACAGTATTGTGTAGCCATCTTCATCGACCTGGCCAAAGCTTTCGACTCAATCACCGCAGACTCAATAGCCTTGGCTTCTCAAATGACTGCCTCGCCTGGTTCACCAATTACTTCTCAGATAGAGTTCAGTGTGTCAAATCGGAGGCCTGTTGTCCGGATCTCTGGCAGTCTCTATGGGGGTGCCACAGGGTTCAATTATCTATCCAACTCTTTCCTCTGTATATATCAATGATGTCGCTCTTGCTGCTGGTGATTCTCTGATCCACCTCTACGCAGACGACACCATTCTGTATTCTTCTGGACCTTCTTTGGACACTGTGTTAACTAACCTCCAGACGAGCTTCAATGTCATATAACACTCCTTCTGAGGCCTCCAACTGCTTTTAAATGCAAGTAAAACTAAGAGCATGCTCTTCAACCGGTTGCTGCCCGCACCCGTCTGTTCATGTTGACCCATCCGTTCATAATTAAACCTTGTTATCCAATTATTTCGGACTCAGTTTTCTATCACTGGTTTGTCATAATAAACCTTCCTTTTAGCCGTTAATTGTCACGTATTCTCCCTCTCCGGCCTCTAGGTCATCAGGCTGCTGATCATCCCGCGCACCCGTCACCCTCGTCAAGCGCACCCGTCACCATCGTCAAGCACACCCGTCACCATCGTCAAGCGCACCCGCCACCCTCGTCAAGCACACCCCTCCCCATCGTCAAGCGCACCCGACCCCATCGTCAAGCGCACCCCACCCCATCGTCAAGCGCACCCGTCCCCATCGTCAAGCGCACCCCTCCCCATCGTCAAGCGCACCCGTCCCCATCGTCAAGCGCACCCGTCCCCATCGTCAAGCACACCCGTCCCCATCGTCAAGCGCACCCGTCCCCATCGTCAAGCGCACCCGTCCCCATCGTCAAGCACACCAGCACTCATTACAGTTTTGTAACAACACAACCCCAGCTCTGTTAATAACCCTGTGACCCAATATCGCTCTGAATACCATGCGTAGTGTTGGGGAGTAGTGAACTATGTATAGTTCAACTAGTAATTTAACTATATTATCAGTAGCTTGGTGGTAATTCAAATCTGTGTAGCTGAATACTGGAACAACACACAACTTTATTTACAAAAAAATAAAATACAGGTGAAGTAGCCAATCATTTCCTTCCCTTTTCTGCATCAGACCTGCCTAATTCAATAGGTTAAATTACACATGTTTTTAACGTAATGACCCCAGTGATCTTTTCTTTTCAATTTGTAGTCTACGACATTTCAGATTTACATATGCTAATTATTTGTTTGCATGTACTGAACTACTTTGTCAAACTAACTTTAGTTAATTAAGTAAACAAGATTTTTTCTTAAGGGTAGCTTTAGTGTAGCTTAATTACTTTCAGTGTGAAATAATTGGTAGCTTGATAAACTACATTTTCAGAGTAGCTTCCCCAACACTGACCTCCACGGTGATGAGAGAACGTATGAGAAAAGATATCTTACGTTTTCTAAATGTATTTAATGTATTTCCACCAAGAAGTTGGTATAAGCTTCTGCTCTAAGCTAAGCAGGGGATCTGATTTTAAAGGGTCAGGTGCTTGGGTAATATAATAATAATAATATATGCCATTTAGCAGCCGCTTTTATCCAAAGCGACTTACAGTCATGTGTGCATACATTCTACGTATGGGTGATCCCGGGAGTCGAACCCACTACCCTGGCGTTACAAGCGCCATGCTCTACCAACTGAGCTACAGAAGGACCACAGTAGTGGGTTCTAGCATTCTAGGAAACATTAAACCTCTTGACTGACTTGAACAAAGCCCATGTATTGAAAGGAAGTGAAAGACAGAGAGCAGAGGGAGAAAGACACACACACATTCCTCTTTCTGCCCGGACCGGGGGCTGGTGTCTCCAACAGTAGTGGTTAGTGGTCGATACCAGGGGCTGGTGTCTTCAACAGTAGTGGTTAGTGGTCGGTACCAGGGGGTGGTGTCTCCAACAGTAGTGGTTAGTGGTCGATACCAGGGGCTGGTGTCTTCAACAGTAGTGGTTAGTGGTCGGTACCAGGGGGTGGTGTCTCCAACAGTAGTGGTTAGTGGTCGCTACCAGGGGGTGGTGTCTCCAACAGTAGTGGTTAGTGGTTGGTACCAGGGGGTGGTGTCTCCAACAGTAGTGGTTAGTGGTCGGTACCAGGGGGTGGTGTCTCCAACAGTAGTGGTTAGTGGTCGGTACCAGGGGCTGGTGTCTCCAACAGTAGTGGTTAGTGGTTGGTACCAGGGGGTGGTGTCTCCAACAGTAGTGGTTAGTGGTCGGTACCAGGGGGTGGTGTCTCCAACAGTAGTGATTAGTGGTCGGTACCAGGGGGTGGTGTCTCCAACAGTAGTGGTTAGTGGTCGGTACCAGGGGGTGGTGTCTCCAACAGTAGTGGTTAGTGGTCGGTACCAGGGGTGGTGTCTCCAACAGTAGTGGTTGGTACCAGGGGTGGTGTCTCCAACAGTAGTGGTTAGTGGTCGGTACCAGGGGGTACCAGGGGTGGTGTCTCCAACAGTAGTGGTCAGTGGTTGGTACCAGGGGTGGTGTCTCCAACAGTAGTGGTCAGTGGTTGGTACCAGGGGTGGTGTCTCCAACAGTAGTGGTTAGTGGTCGGTACCAGGGGTGGTGTCTCCAACAGTAGTGGTTAGTGGTCGGTACCAGGGGTGGTGTCTCCAACAGTAGTGGTTAGTGGTCGGTACCAGGGGTGGTGTCTCCAACAGTAGTGGTCAGTGGTTGGTACCAGGGGTGGTGTCTCCAACAGTAGTGGTTAGTGGTCGGTACCAGGGGTGGTGTCTCCAACAGTAGTGGTTAGTGGTCGGTACCAGGGGTGGTGTCTCCAACAGTAGTGGTCAGTGGTTGGTACCAGGGGTGGTGTCTCCAACAGTAGTGGTTAGTGGTTGGTACCAGGGGTGGTGTCTCCAACAGTAGTGGTCAGTGGTTGGTACCAGGGGGTGGTGTCTCCAACAGTAGTGGTTAGTGGTTGGTACCAGGGGTGGTGTCTCCAACAGTAGTGGTTAGTGGTCGGTACCAGGGGTGGTGTCTCCAACAGTAGTGGTTAGTGGTCGGTACCAGGGGTGGTGTCTCCAACAGTAGTGGTCAGTGGTCGGTACCAGGGGTGGTGTCTCCAACAGTAGTGGTCAGTGGTTGGTACCAGGGGTGGTGTCTCCAACAGTAGTGGTTAGTGGTCGCTACCAGGGGTGGTGTCTCCAACAGTAGTGGTTAGTGGTCGCTACCAGGGGTGGTGTCTCCAACAGTAGTGGTTAGTGGTCACCAGGGGGTGGTGTCTCCAACAGTAGTGGTTAGTGGTTGGTACCAGGGGTGGTGTCTCCAACAGTAGTGGTTAGTGGTCGGTACCAGGGGGTGGTGTCTCCAACAGTAGTGGTTAGTGGTCGGTACCAGGGGTGGTGTCTCCAACAGTAGTGGTCAGTGGTCGGTACCAGGGGTGGTGTCTCCAACAGTAGTGGTTAGTGGTCGGTACCAGGGGTGGTGTCTCCAACAGTAGTGGTTAGTGGTCGGTACCAGGGGTGGTGTCTCCAACAGTAGTGGTGGGTTACCAGGGGTGGTGTCTCCAACAGTAGTGGTTAGTGGTCGGTACCAGGGGTGGTGTCTCCAACAGTAGTGGTTAGTGGTCGGTACCAGGGGGTGGTGTCTCCAACAGTAGTGGTTAGTGGTCGGTACCAGGGGTGGTGTCTCCAACAGTAGTGGTTAGTGGTCGGTACCAGGGGTGGTGTCTCCAACAGTAGTGGTTAGTGGTCGGTACCAGGGGTGTCTCCAACAGTAGTGGTCAGTGGTTGGTACCAGGGGTGGTGTCCAACAGTAGTGGTTAGTGGTCGGTACCAGGGGTGGTGTCTCCAACAGTAGTGGTTAGTGGTCGGTACCAGGGGTGGTGTCTCCAACAGTAGTGGTTAGTGGTCGGTACCAGGGGGTGGTGTCTCCAACAGTAGTGGTTAGTGGTTGGTACCAGGGGTGGTGTCTCCAACAGTAGTGGTTAGTGGTCGGTACCAGGGGTGGTGTCTCCAACAGTAGTGGTCAGTGGTGTCTCCAACAGGTACCAGGGGTGGTGTCTCCAACAGTAGTGGTTAGTGGTTGGTACCAGGGGTGGTGTCTCCAACAGTAGTGGTTAGTGGTTGGTACCAGGGGTGGTGTCTCCAACAGTAGTGGTTAGTGGTCGGTACCAGGGGTGGTGTCTCCAACAGTAGTGGTTAGTGGTTGGTACCAGGGGTGGTGTCTCCAACAGTAGTGGTTAGTGGTCGGTACCAGGGGTGGTGTCTCCAACAGTAGTGGTCAGTGGTTGGTACCAGGGGTGGTGTCTCCAACAGTAGTGGTTAGTGGTTGGTACCAGGGGTGGTGTCTCCAACAGTAGTGGTTAGTGGTCGCTACCAGGGGTGGTGTCTCCAACAGTAGTGGTTAGTGGTCGCTACCAGGGGTGGTGTCTCCAACAGTAGTGGTTAGTGGTTGGTACCAGGGGTGGTGTCTCCAACAGTAGTGGTTAGTGGTTGGTACCAGGGGTGGTGTCTCCAACAGTAGTGGTTAGTGGTCGGTACCAGGGGTGGTGTCTCCAACAGTAGTGGTTAGTGGTCGGTACCAGGGGTGGTGTCTCCAACAGTAGTGGTCAGTGGTCGGTACCAGGGGTGGTGTCTCCAACAGTAGTGGTTAGTGGTCGGTACCAGGGGTGGTGTCTCCAACAGTAGTGGTTAGTGGTCGGTACCAGGGGTGGTGTCTCCAACAGTAGTGGTTAACAGTGGTTAGTGGTCGGTACCAGGGGTGGTGTCTCCAACAGTAGTGGTTATTGGTCGGTACCAGGGGTGGTGTCTCCAACAGTAGTGGTTAGTGGTTGCTACCAGGGGGTGGTGTCTCCAACAGTAGTGGTCAGTGGTTGGTACCAGGGGGTGGTGTCTCCAACAGTAGTGGTTAGTGGTCGGTACCAGGGGGTGGTGTCTCCAACAGTAGTGGTTAGTGGTCGGTACCAGGGGGTGGTGTCTCCAACAGTAATGGTCAGTGGTTGGTACCAGGGGGTGGTGTCTCCAACAGTAGTGGTTAGTGGTCGGTACCAGGGGGTGGTGTCTCCAACAGTAGTGGTTAGTGGTCGGTACCAGGGGGTGGTGTCTCCAACAGTAATGGTCAGTGGTTGGTACCAGGGGGTGGTGTCTCCAACAGTAGTGGTTAGTGGTCGGTACCAGGGGTGGTGTCTCCAACAGTAATGGTCAGTGGTTGGTACCAGGGGTGGTGTCTCCAACAGTAGTGGTTAGTGGTTGGTACCAGGGGTGGTGTCTCCAACAGTAGTGGTCAGTGGTCGGTACCAGGGGTGGTGTCTCCAACAGTAGTGGTTAGTGGTCGCTACCAGGGGTGGTGTCTCCAACAGTAGTGGTTAGTGGTTGGTACCAGGGGGTGGTGTCTCCAACAGTAGTGGTTAGTGGTCGGTACCAGGGGGTGGTGTCTCCAACAGTAGTGGTTAGTGGTCGGTACCAGGGGGTGGTGTCTCCAACAGTAGTGGTCAGTGGTCGGTACCAGGGGGTGGTGTCTCCAACAGTAGTGGTTAGTGGTCGGTACCAGGGGGTGGTGTCTCCAACAGTAGTGGTTAGTGGTCGGTACCAGGGGGTGGTGTCTCCAACAGTAGTGGTTAGTGGTCGCTACCAGGGGGTGGTGTCTCCAACAGTAGTGGTTAGTGGTCGGTACCAGGGGGTGGTGTCTCCAACAGTAGTGGTTATTGGTCGGTACCAGGGGGTGGTGTCTCCAACAGTAGTGGTTAGTGGTCGCTACCAGGGGGTGGTGTCTCCAACAGTAGTGGTCAGTGGTTGGTACCAGGGGGTGGTGTCTATCCTCTGAGATTGTTATAAAACCTCATCAAAATCAGTAAATAAATGTAGAGCTCAATTGATGAGGAGACCAGCGGTACCTGCATTTCCAACAAATCTCCTTAATGAAAGGTTGTGTGTGTGTGTGTGTGTGTGTGTGTGTGTGTGTGTGTGTGTGTGTGTGTGTGTGTG
>NC_060186.1:78741170-78763670 GCF_021184085.1 Oncorhynchus gorbuscha | reverse complement strand
AATGACAACCTATTCCCTATATAATGACAACCTATTCCCTATATAATGACAACCTATTCCCTATATAATGACAACCTATTCCCTATATAATGACAACCTATTCCTTATATAATGACAACCTATTCCCTATATAATGACAACCTATTCCCTATATAATGACAACCTATTCCCTATATAATGACAACCTATATAATGACAACCTATTCCCTATATAATGACAACCTATTCCCTATATAATGACAACCTATTCCCTATATAATGACAACCTATTCCCTATATAATGACAACCTATTCCCTATATAATGACAACCTATTCCCTATATAATGACAACCTATTCCCTATATAATGACAACCTATTCCCTATATAATGACAACCTATTCCCTATATAATGACAACCTATTCCCTATATAATGACAACCTATTCCCTATATAACAACAACCTATTCCCTATATAATGACAACCTATTCCCTATATAATGACAACCTATTCCCTATATAATGACAACCTAATCCCTATATAATGACAACCTGTTCCCTATATAATGACATCCTATTCCCTATATAATGACAACCTATTCCCTATATAATGACAACCTATTCCCTATATAATGACAACCTATTCCTATATAATGACAACCTATTCCCTATATAATGACAACCTATTCCCTATAATGACAACCTATTCCCTATATAATGACAACCTATTCCCTATATAATGACAACCTATTCCCTATATAATGACATCCTATTCCCTATATAATGACAACCTATTCCCTATATAATGACAACCTATTCCCTATATAATGACAACCTATTCCCTATATAATGACAACCTATTCCCTATATAAATGACAACCTATTCCCTATATAATGACAACCTATTCCCTATATAATGACAACCTATTCCCTGTATAACGACAACCTATTCCCTATATAATGCATTACATTTGAGCAGGGTCCATTTGAAACCTAGCCATTGACTGTCATGCAGGCAGGACGATGGATGGAAATGGGGTCTGCGCTCCTCTTCTGTCTGGCTCCTCTGACCCTATTCCCTATATAATGCCTTCCCACCCATTCTGACACGTTCACTAGAAACAAGTAGCCCCCAGCAGCCTGATTCCCTATTCCGAGAGACTCAAAATAATGCAACCTTTCCGATGCACGCACACACACACGCACGCACGCACGCACGCACGCACACACACACACACACACACACACACACACACACACACACACACACACACACACACACTCAGAAACACATACTTTGTATCAAATGCCAGGACGTGTGTAAGACAGTCACTTTGACAGAATACACTTCGTGGTTGCGGGGTCCATATTGTTTTGAGCTGAAAGGGAAGGCAGGGGACAAATGACCTAAAGATGGTTCTATATAAACACATCACACATAGACTTAGCTGAGCTCATCGCTATGCCCCTCCCACCTTCCCCCATCTCCCCTCTCTCCCCTCTCACCCCCACCTCCCCTATCACCCCTCTGCTATCCCCACCTCCCCTCTCACCCCCACCTCCCGTCTCCCCTCATCCCCCTCCTATCCCCACCTCCCTCTCACCCCCACCTCCCCTCTCCCCTCATCCCCCTCCTATCCCCACCTCCCCTCTCTCCCCTCTCACACCCACCTCCCCTATCACCCCCTGCTATTCCCACCTATTCTCCGATCTCTCCCCTCCTATCCCCACAACTCCCCTCTCTCCCATCTCACCCACACCTCCCCTCTCTCCCCTCTCCTATCCCCACCTCCCCTCTCTCCCCTCTCATCCTCCTCCTATACCCCCTCCCCTCTCTCCCATCTCACCCTATATAACCTATTCCCTATATAATCCTCTCCCCTCCCAACCTATTCTATCCCCATTCCCTCCCCTATCCCCACCTCCCCTCTCTCCCCTATCCCCACCTCCCCTCTTTCCCTTCTCATCCTCCTCCTATCCCCACCTCCCCCTCCTCCAACCTATCCCACCCCCACCTCTCCTCTCTCCCCTCCCCTATCCCCACCTCCCCTCTCTCCCCTCCCCTATCCCCACCTTCCCTCTCCCTCTTATCCTCCTCCCCTATATCCCCACCTCCCCTCTCTCCCCTCTTGTCCTCCTCCTATCCCCACCTCCCCTCTCTCCCATCTCATCCTCCTCCTATCCCCACCTCCCCTCTCTCCCCCATCTTATCCTCCTCCTATCCCCACCTCCCCTCTCTCCCATCCTCACCCCCCACCTCCCCTCTCTCCCTCCCCTATCCCCACCTCCCCTCTTCCCATCTCATCCTCCTCCTATCCCCACCTCCGCTCTCTCCCATCTCACCCCCACCTCCCCTCTCTCCCTCCCCTATCCCCACATCCCCTCTCTCCCTATCCCCTACCTCCCCTCTCTCCCCTCTCATCCTCCTCCTATCCCCACCTCCCCTCGCTCCCCTCTCCTATCCCCACCTCCCCCTCTCTCCCCTCTCTCCCCTCTCCCTCTCCCCTCTCCTATCACCACCTTCCCTCTCTCCCCCCTCCTTGGTATCCATACTTCATTAGACTCCATAACTGTAAGATGTTGCTAAATGCTTAAAATATGATTTGAGCTCCTAACCATGACTTTACAGAACTGAGTCCAACTAGAGTCTATTGTCTGACTTTACAGTACTGAGTCCAACTAGAGTCTATTGTCTGACTTTACAGTACTGAGTCCAACTAGAGTCTATTGTCTGACTTTACGGACACTGAGTCCAACTAGAGTCTATTGTCTGACTTTACAACTGAGTCCAACTAGAGTCTATTGTCTGACTTTACAACCTACTGAGTCCAACTAGAGTCTATTGTCTGACTTTACAGTACTGAGTCCAACTAGAGTCTATTGTCTGACTTTACAGTACTGAGTCCAACTAGAGTCTATTGTCTGACTTTACGGAACTGAGTCAACTAGAGTCTATGTGTCTGACTTTCCAGTAATGAGAGTAGTCTAGTGTGACAACCTTTCAGTACTGGTAACTAGTGTCTATGGTATTGACAACTAGTCCAACTAGAGTGTGTTGTCTGAGTTTAATGTGAACTAGTCCAACTAGAGTGTATTGTATTGACAACTGTGTCCAATAATGAGTCTATTGTGAGTGTGTGGTCCAGTGAGTTTTGTGAGTAACTGAGTGAGTTTGTGGTATTGAGTTTGTGAGTTTTATATTGACAACCTTTAGTTCATTTTATTTTTACAGGGACAGTGCACATTAATCAATGTTGGCTATTGGGCTTCATATCAATTGCACTTTGGAGAGCCTGTTTGTAGACAGACTGAATAGAGTTTTAATGTGTACAGCAAGCTTGGGCCCAACTAGTCAAGCAGTATGTTGAGTGGGGTAGTATCATAGATTTGAAGTACAGTTTTGCTACCTCTGTAGTCAAATAATTTCTATAAATCGGAAATTAGCTAGATTGAATTTAGTTATTTGAATTACCTTTTTCACATGCTTTTTAAAAGATAGGTTGGAATCAAGTATGATGCCAACGGTACTTAAAATCGTCTGATACCACCAACTGGAGTCTATCTCCCCTGACAATAGACATCTGGCTCAGTAGCATCTGTTGCCCTCTTTGTGAAGAACATGCAAACAGTTTTTATCACATTGATATGCTGACTTTACGGAACTGAGTCACTGAGCCACTTTGTAACCTGGACCATTACAGTAGTGAGTCCACTGAGCCACTTTGTAACCTGGACCATTACAGTAGTGAGTTCTTGTCCCCAGCTTGTTGTTTGCTCTTTGCATGCACATATATCTATGTATCATCTGCAAACATTTGAACTTCAGACCCAGTACAGACAGAAGGCAGATCATTAGTGTGTGGAATTGAGTTTGTCTGAGTACTGAGTGTGTGGTAGTGAGTTTGTCTGAGTAGTGAGTGTTTAGTATTGAGTTTGAGTTTAGTGAGTGTGTGGTAGTGAGTTTGTGAATAGTGAGTCCAACTGGTAGTCTGACTTTGGTAGTGAGTGTTTGGTAGTCTCCCTGTTTAGTATTGAGTTTGAGTAGTCTAGTCTGTTTGGTAGTGAGTTTGTGAATAGTCTGACTGTTTGGTCCAGTGAGTTTGTGAGTAGTGAGTCTCAACTGGTAGTGAGTTTGTGAATAGTCTAGTGTTTGGTACTGAGTCCAACTGAGTCTATTGTCCCCTGTTTGGTATTGAGTTTGAGTCTAGTCTGAGTGTGTACTGGTCCAACTAGAGTTTGTCTGAGTAGTGAGTGTTCCAACTGGTAGTGAATGTTTGGTAGTGAGTCCAACTGAGTCTATTGTCTGTTTGGTACTGAGTTTGTGAATAGTGCGTCTTTGGTAGTGAGTTTGTGAACTGAGTCCAACTAGAGTCTTTGGTAGTGAGTTTGAGTCCAACTAGAGTCTATTGTCTGACTTTACGGTACTGAGTCCAACTAGAGTCTATTGTCTGACTTACCAACTAGAGTCTATTGTCTGATTGAGTTTGTCTGAGTAGTGAGTGTTTAGGTCTATTGTCTGACTTTGGTACTGAGTCCAACTGAGTCTATTGTCTGTTTGTACTGAGTCCAACTGAGTGTTTGGTAGTGAGTTTGAGTAGTGAGTGTTTGGTATTGAGTTTGTGAATAGTGCGTGTTTGGTAGTGAGTTTGTGAATAGTGAGTGTTTGGTAGTGAGTTTGAACTAGTGAGTGTGTTTGGTATTGAGTTTGTGAGTAGTGAGTGTTTGGTAGTGAGTGTTTGGTAGTGAGTGTTTGGTATTGAGTTTGTGAGTAGTGAGTGTTGTGGTAGTGAGTTTGTGAGTAGTGAGTGTTTGGTATTGAGTTGGTGACAGTAGTGAGTGTATGGTAGTGAGTTTGTGAGTAGTAGAGTCTGTTTGGTAGTGAGTTTGTGAGTTGTGAGTGTTTGGTAGTCCAACTAGTTGTTAGTAGTGAGTGTTTGGTAGTGAGTGTTTGGTCAGTGAGTGTTTGGTAGTGAGTGTTTGGTAGTGAGTGTTTGGTAGTGAGTGTTTGGTAGTGAGTTGGTGAGTAGTCCAGTGTTTGGTAGTGAGTTTGTGAGTAGTGAGTGTTTGTAGTGAGTTTGAGTAGTGAGTGTGTCTATAGTGAGTTTGTGAATAGTCAGTGTTTGGTAGTGAGTTTTAGTCAGTTGAGTGTTTGGTATTGAGTTTGTGAGTGGAGTTACAGTAGTGAGTCAGTGAGTTTGTGACCATTACAGTAGTGAGTGTTTGTAGTGGAATGTTTGGTAGTGAGTTTGTAACCTGAGTGTTTGGTATTGAGTTTGTGAATAGTGCGAGTTTGGTAGTGAGTTTGTGAACATAGTGAGTGTTTGGTAAACATGAGTTTGAGTACAGTGAGTGTGTTTGGTATTGAGTTTGTGAGTACTGAGTGTTTGGTAGTGAGTGTTTGGTAGTGAGTGTTTGGTATTGAGTTTGTGAGTAGTGAGTGTTTGGTAGTGAGTTTGAGTAGTGAGTGTTTGGTATTGAGTTTGTGAATAGTGAGTGTTTGGTAGTGAGTTTGTGAATAGTGAGTGTTTGGTAGTGAGTTTGAGTAGTGAGTGTGTTTGGTATTGAGTTTGTGAGTAGTGAGTGTTTGGTAGTGAGTGTTTGGTAGTGAGTGTTTGGTATTGAGTTTGTGAACTAGTGAGTGTTTGGTAGTGAGTTTGTGAATAGTAGTGTTTGGTAGTGTTTGAGTAGTGAGTTGGTGAGTTTGTGAGTAGAGTGTTTGGTAGTGAGTGTTTGGTAGTGAGTGTTTGGTATTGAGTTTGTGAGTAGTGAGTGTTTGGTAGTGAGTTTGAGTAGTGAGTGTTTGGTATTGAGTTTGTGAGTAGTGCGTGTTTGGTAGTGAGTTTGTGAGTAGTGAGTGTTTGGTAGTGAGTTTGAGTAGTGAGTGTGTTTGGTATTGAGTTTGTGAGTAGTAGAGTGTTTGGTAGTGAGGTTTGAGTAGTGAGTGTTTGGTATTGAGTTTGTAGAGTGTTTGTAGAGTGTTTGGTAGTGAGTTTTGTAGTGAGTTGTGAGTGTTTTGGTAGTGAGTTGGTGAGTAGTGAGTGTTTGGTAGTGAGTTTGTGAGTAGTGAGTGTTTGGTAGTGAGTTTGTGAGTAGTGAGTGTTTGGTAGTGAGGTTGTGAGTAGTGAGTGTTTGGTAGTGAGTGTTTGGTAGTGAGTGTTTGGTAGTGAGTGTTTGGTAGTGAGTGTTTGGTAGTGAGTGTTTGGTAGTGAGTTGGTGAGTAGTGAGTGTTTGGTAGTGAGTTGGTGAGTAGTGAGTGTTTGGTAGTGAGTTGGTGAGTAGTGAGTGTTTGGTAGTGAGTTGGTGAGTAGTGAGTGTTTGGTAGTGAGGTTGTGAGTAGTGAGTGTTTGGTAGTGAGTGTTTGGTAGTGAGTGTTTGGTAGTGAGTGTTTGGTAGTGAGTTGGTGAGTGTGAGTGTTTGGTAGTGAGTTGGTGAGTAGTGAGTGTTTGGTAGTGAGTTGGTGAGTAGTGAGTGTTTGGTAGTGAGTTGGTGAGTCATATTAGTGGTGGCCCAGTCTAGCTGTCAGAGGGACAGAAAAGAAGGACAGGAAGCCAGTGAAGTGATGAACAGGATTAACATGCATTGCCAATCATTGACTGATGCAGCTCAGTGGAAGCAGCCCTCTGGTCTCTGCTGGCCAGTACAGAACCCTGTCACGTGACCCTCCGGTCTCTGCTGGCCAGTACAGAACCCTGTCACGTGACCCTCTGGTCTCTGCTGGCCAGTACAGAACCCTGTCACGTGACCCTCTTTGGTCTCTGCTGGCCAGTACAGAACCCTGTCACGTGACCCTCCGGTCTCTGCTGGCCAGTACAGAACCCTGTCACGTGACCCTCCGGTCTCTGCTGGCCAGTACAGAACCCTGTCACGTGACCCTCCGGTCTCTGCTGGCCAGTACAGAACCCTGTCACGTGACCCTCTGGTCTCTGCTGGCCAGTACAGAACCCTGTCACGTGACCCTCCGGTCTCTGCTGGCCAGTACAGAACCCTGTCACGTGACCCTCCGGTCTCTGCTGGCCAGTACAGAACCCTGTCACGTGACCCTCCGGTCTCTGCTGGCCAGTACAGAACCCTGTCACGTGACCCTCCGGTCTCTGCTGGCCATCATCAAAGGAAAAACCCATTGACAGACAGAGCTTTATAACGCTCTCATTGATGGGTTCAGAGTGCTTGACTTTACAGCAACATAACACTATCAGTACACATTACAGTATATAGTCTAACTACCCCAACAGAAGATGATCTGTGTACATACTACTACTTCATCTGGTGTATTATATTATCATCTTTGTCAATTTTTGTTTGTTGCAAGTAAATCACGAATCTCATGTTTTGTTGGAAACAGTGATCTTGTTGTCCCGTGGTTCATTTCCAGGTGTGCGTCTGGATCGCGTGAGGGGTACACAAGAGGAGAATGGGGACACGGAGAAGGTTTGGTAGTATCTAGGCCTGACACTCCCCGCTCCGGCCAAAGACATGTTTGAGTCACAACAACAGTGACCCTTTTGCTTGTTTTATACCCTAGTGCCTTGTGTATTGGTGTATTCATGTCACATGACCTGCATTGTGTATTATACTTAGTTGTGTACCTCACATGACCTGCATTGTAACCTTGTATTATGTTAGGGCCTTGTGTATTGGTGTATTCATGTCACATGACCTGCATTGTAACCTTGCATGAGTTGTGATAGTAGGGCCTTGTAGTGATTGGTGTATTCATGTTTGGACCTGATTGTAACCTTTGTATGTTTGGTAGTGAGCCTTGTGTATTGGTGTATTCCACATGACCTGTTGTAACCTTTGTATGTTTGGGCCTTGTGTATTGGTGTATTCATGTCACATGACCTGCATTGTAACCTTTGTATTATGTTAGGGCCTTGTGTATTGGTGTATTCATGTCACATGACCTGGTCATTGTAACCTTTGTATTATATTTTATGATTTAACTTTTTTTGTGTTTTTTGGTAAGCCTTTTCCAGAAATGTAATTCCAGCAGTTGTCTGAGTGATGTCTGCTCCAGCGGCAGTGGGAAAGTAGAAAGTTTATACATTATGAAAAGGTTTGGAAAAACATTCTAAAACAGTTAGTTAGAAGTAATTGATTCCAATAGAGAACTAAGAGTCAGAGGTCACACACTTATTCAGTCGGTTTGATGATGTAGAAGATGATCTGTTACTTAGGGCTAGGAACATAAGGTTATAAGGTCATTTAATCCTTAAGCCTGTCAATCTTTCCTCACCCTCAGGGAACATTACACCGTCAAGTGTAGATCAATGTCTTATCTCCGAGGTTAGAAATATTTTGAAAGTAGGCCTATAGTTCTGAAAATAATGATTGTGCTCGGCCATCTGACATAAAAAAGACCCTATTAGGAAGGCTCATCAAAGTAAAATTTAAACATAAAACAAAACAAAACATTTTTTTAAATGATTCCTTTTTCAAATCATATGAGCAAAAAAAAATATGTAGCTTTATCTGGAATGCTAAACCAGACAAGATAAACGCATGCCTGTCTATATAATGAATATGAACTGGGTGGGTTGAGATGATTAAATATAAAATCCCATTAACCTCTCTCTAAAAACTTACTTGATACAAAAGTTTTACTAGAACCCAAAATGGTTCTCCAGTAGATTACTAATGAATTCCATTGTTTAAAAAAATGGCCTCTTTGTCTTTGTGCAGATTGCCATGTCTCTTTTTCCATTCATTGAAAATACAGAAACCTTTTTCAAAGTATCTCTCTTTTTCAAACAAGCGTTTTGCAGAGCTGGTAACAAATCCAATTTCATCCCCTGAAAATATACAACAAATATTATGGTTGAACTCAAATGTACTGGTCGATAATATACGTGTTTTATAGAAAGTTTGAAAAGGATATTTTGTTTTTTAAATGACATTTTTAATTGGAGTAGTAGAGTTGTTTTTCATGGAGTTATCAGAATTGTATGGGAAGGTCTGCTCAATCCAAGATGGAGGAGGCAGGTGGCAGCGGGAGGAGGTAGGGAACTGGTCTGTCTGCCCAATATAAAGGATCAATACTGGAGGAGGGAGGAGGGAGGAGTAGGGAACTGGTCTGTCTGCCCAATATAAAGGATCAATACTGGAAGGGAGGAGGGAGGAGGTCAGGGAACTGGTCTGTCTGCCCAATATAAAGGATCAATACTGGAGGGAGGAGGAGGGAGGAGGTAGGGAACTGGTCTGTCTGCCCAATATAAAGGATCAATACTGGAGGAGGAGGGTGGGAGGAGGTAGGGAACTGGTCTGTCTGCCCAATATAAAGGATCAATACTGGAGGAGGGAGGAGGGAGGGGGAACTGGTCTGTCTGCCCAATATAAAGGATCAATACTGGAGGAGGGAGGAGGGAGGATTAGGGAACTGGTCTGTCTGCCCAATATAAAGGATCAATAAGGAGGGAGGAAGATGTAGGGAACTGGTCTGTCTGCCCAATGGGAGGGAGGAGGGAGGAGGTAGGGAACTGGTCTGTCTGCCCAATATAAAGGATCAATACTGGAGGAGGGAGGAGGGAGGAAAAGGGAACTGGTCTGTCTGCCCAATATAAAGGATCAATACTGGAAAGGAGGTTAACTGGTCTGTCTGCCCAATATAAAGGATCAATACTGGAGGTTTGATGATGTAGAGATAGTTAGGAGGTTGGTCTGTCTGCCCAATATAAAGGATCAATACTGGAGGAGGGAGGAGGGAGGAGGTAGGGAACTGGTCTGTCTGCCCAAGTTCTGAAAGGAATGATTGTGGTCTGCCATCTGACATATAAAGGATCAATACTGGAGGAGGGAGGAGGGAAACATAAAACTGGTCTGTCTTTTTCAATATAAAGGATCAATACTGGAGGAGGGATTAGGGAACTGGTCTGTCTGCCCAATATAAAGATCAATACTGGAGGAGGGAGGAGGGAAAAGTTTTATAGAACCCAAAATGGTTCTCCAGTAGATTACTAAGAAGGTAGGCCTCTTTGTCTTTGTGCAACTGGTCTGTTGCCCAAAATATAAAGGATCAATACTGGAGGAGGGAGGTAGGAGGTAAACTGGTCTGTCTCCCAAAATATACAACAAATACTGGAGGAAGGAAAGGTAGGGAACTGGTCTGTCTAATATAAAGGATTTATACTGGAGGAGGGAAGGGAAAGGGAACTGGTCTGTCTGCCCAATATAAAGGATCAATTTTGGAGGAGGGAGGAGGGAGTAGAACTGGTCTGTTTTAAAGGATCAATGGGAGGAGGGAGGAGGAGGAGGTAGGGAACTGGTCTGTCTGCCCAATATAAGGATCAATACTGGAGGAGGGAGGAGGGAGGAGGTAGGGAACTGGTCTGTCTGCCCAATATAAAGGATCAATACTGGAGGAGGGAGGAGGGAGGAGGTAGGGAACTGGTCTGTCTGCCCAATATAAAGGATCAATACTGGAGGAGGCAGGTGGCAGCGGGAGGAGGTAGGGAACTGGTCTGTCTGCCCAATATAAAGGATCAATACTGGAGGAGGGAGGAGGGAGGAGGTAGGGAACTGGTCTGTCTGCCCAATATAAAGGATCAATACTGGAGGAGGGAGGAGGGAGGAGGTAGGGAACTGGTCTGTCTGCCCAATATAAAGGATCAATACTGGAGGAGGGAGGAGGGAGGAGGTAGGGAACTGGTCTGTCTGCCCAATATAAAGGATCAAAACTGGAGGAGGGAGGAGGGAGGAGGTAGGGAACTGGTCTGTCTGCCCAATATAAAGGATCAATACTGGAGGAGGGAGGAGGGAGGAGGTAGGGAACTGGTCTGTCTGCCCAATATAAAGGATCAATACTGGAGGAGGGAGGAGGGAGGAGGTAGGGAACTGGTCTGTCTGCCCAATATAAAGGATCAATACTGGAGGAGGGAGGAGGGAGGAGGTAGGGAACTGGTCTGTCTGCCCAATATAAAGGATCAATACTGGAGGAGGTAGGAGGGAGGAGGTAGGGAACTGGTCTGTCTGCCCAATATAAAGGATCAATACTGGAGGAGGGAGGAGGGAGGAGGTAGGGAACTGGTCTGTCTGCCCAATATAAAGGATCAATACTGGAGGAGGAGGGTGGGAGGAGGTAGGGAACTGGTCTGTCTGCCCAATATAAAGGATCAATACTGGAGGAGGGAGGAGGGAGGAGGTAGGGAACTGGTCTGTCTGCCCAATATAAAGGATCAATACTGGAGGAGGCAGGTCTGGCCCAGGGGAGGAGGTAGGGAACTGGTCTGTCTGCCCAATATAAAGGATCAATACTGGAGGAGGGAGGAGGGAGGAGGTAGGGAACTGGTCTGTCTGCCCAATATAAAGGATCAATACTGGAGGAGGAGGGTGGGAGGAGGTAGGGAACTATAGGATAAAAAACTGGCATAGGAATAAAAATGACATAAATAGGAAAGTAGACCAGTTTCATTTGAGGACCAGGATGTTGACAACTGTGCCATACAGATTGCAAAATAGTTGGGAAGAGATTTTAGATTTACCGATTCCATGGAACCGGGTATATGAGTTGATATACACTGCTTAAAATAATAAAAGGAACACTTAAGAATATTTCATTCATTCAGATCTAGGATGTGTTATTTTAGTGTTCCCTTAATTATTTTGAGCAGTGTATAAAACAACGCAGGACTTCGTGCTTTTACTGTACAGAATTATTGCCACCAACAAAAGGTTGAATATTTGGGGCATAAAATCATCAAAGCTCTGCAGATTTTTGTTGTGAGGATACAGAATCAATAGACCATTTATTTTGGTATTGCCCTCAGGTAGCCTGTTTCTGGTCTCAGATTCAGGGATGGCTGAAAATGCATAGCATTGATCTAAAATTGACCCAAGTAATAGTACTGTTGGGAGATCTGGAGAGACCGGGTCAGTCAATTACTAATGTACTAATACTCTTAATACAAGTATTTATCTTCAACTCTCAATCTGTGGATTCTGTTCAATTAGACAGATTCAAGTTGTATGTTAAACATCGCAGAATAGATGGGCGGCAGGGTAGCCTAGTGGTTAGAGCGTTGGACTAGTAACCGAAAGGTTGCAAGATCAAATCCCTAAGCTGACAAGGTAAAAATCTGTCGTTCTGCCCCTGAACTAGGAAGGTAACCCACTGTTCCCAGGCCGTCATTGAAAATAAGAATTTATTCTTGAACTTACTTGCCTCGTTAAATAAAGGTGTAAAAAAATAAATAACAATGTAACTGTTCAAAAGATACTTGATACTTAGAAACCCGAAGAGGCCAGCAGGGATCGGTGGAATGGCTGAGGGTTGGGATGTGGAGTTGGAGACAAGTGGGAGTGGCGTTAATGGGCGGGGGGATAGAATGACGGTCGAAGATAAAAGTCAAAAAAATAATGTCAAAACAAAAATGAAGCTTGAATGACACTGAGCGGCAACGTTGTCTCTATTCCCTGAGGCTGATGCCGTGCAGGTGTTTATACACTCATTTAAATACACACACACACACACACACACGTGTAAATAGTGTCATACAATGCCCTCATAAGTATCCAGTTGGTCTTGCTGTTATGATCTTTGTTGTCAATGATGTCTTTTTTTTTTATTTGCGTTTTCTGTTTTCCTTTATTTTTCTCTTTTGTTCATTTTGTTGGTGCATCGGGGGGGGGGCTTTGGGGGGGGGGGGCGGGGGTTGGGGGGGGGGGGGGGGGGGCGATTCTGGATGGTCGGTGGCCTGGCGGTTGGGAGCTTGGGCCGGTGAGATCTGGATCGTCCCCATTTTTGACCTTGTGGAAGATCTGTCGTTGAGCAGGGCGTTGACCCTGTGGGAGCAGGGCGTTGACCCTGGGGACCTTGGAGATCTGTCGACGTGCCGTTGAGCAGGGCGTTGACCCTGGGGACCTTGGAGATCTGTCGACGTCCGTTGAGCAGGGCGTTGACCCTGGGGACCTTGGAGATCTGTCGACGTCCGTTGAGCAGGGCGTTGACCCTGGGGACCTTGGAGATCTGTCGACGTCCGTTGAGCAGGGCGTTGACCCTGGTGACCTTGGAGATCTGTCGACGTGCCATTGAGCAGGGCGTTGACCCTGGGGACCTTGGAGATCTGTCGACGTGCCGTTGAGCAGGGCGTTGACCCTGGGGACCTTGGAGATCTGTTGACGTGCCGTTGAGCAGGGCGTTGACCCTGGGGACCTTGGAGATCTGTCGACGTCCGTTGAGCAGGGCGTTGACCCTGGGGACCTTGGAGATCTGTCGACGTGCCGTTGAGCAGGGCGTTGACCCTGGGGACCTTGGAGATCTGTCAACGTGCCGTTGAGCAGGGCGTTGACCCTGGGGACCTTGGAGATCTGTCAACGTGCCGTTGAGCAGGGCGTTGACCCTGGGGACCTTGGAGATCTGTCGACGTCCGTTGAGCAGGGCGTTGACCCTGGTGACCTTGGAGATCTGTCGACGTGCCATTGAGCAGGGCGTTGACCCTGGGGACCTTGGAGATCTGTCGACGTGCCGTTGAGCAGGGCGTTGACCCTGGGGACCTTGGAGATCTGTTGACGTGCCGTTGAGCAGGGCGTTGACCCTGGGGACCTTGGAGATCTGTCGACGTCCGTTGAGCAGGGCGTTGACCCTGGGGACCTTGGAGATCTGTCGACGTGCCGTTGAGCAGGGCGTTGACCCTGGGGACCTTGGAGATCTGTCAACGTGCCGTTGAGCAGGGCGTTGACCCTGGGGACCTTGGAGATCTGTCAACGTGCCGTTGAGCAGGGCGTTGACCCTGGGGACCTTGGAGATCTGTCGACGTCCGTTGAGCAGGGCGTTGACCCTGGGGACCTTGGAGATCTGTCGACGTGCCGTTGAGCAGGGCGTTGACCCTGGGGACCTTGTGGGAGATCTGTCGACGTGCCGTTGAGCAGGACGTTGACCCTGGGGACCTTGTGGGAGATCTGTCGACGTGCCGTTGAGCAGGGCGTTGACCCTGGGGACCTTGTGGGAGATCTGTCGACGTCCGTTGAGCAGGGCGTTGACCCTGGGGACCTTGTGGGAGATCTGTCAACATGCCGTTGAGCAGGGCGTTGACCCTGGGGACCTTGGAGATCTGTCAACGTGCCGTTGAGCAGGGCATTGACCCTGGGGACCTTGGAGATCTGTCAACGTGCCGTTGAGCAGGGCATTGACCCTGGGGACCTTGGAGATCTGTCGACGTCCGTTGAGCAGGGCATTGACCCTGGGGACCTTGTGGGAGATCTGTCGACGTCCGTTGAGCAGGGCGTTGACCCTGGGGACCTTGGAGATCTGTCAACGTGCCGTTGAGCAGGGCATTGGCCCTGGTTGCTCCTGTTGGTCGCTCTGGATGGAGGAGTCTCTGCTAGATGACTCCATGTAATGTCAACGTTGAGCGGCTTCAATTGCAAGTAGATTGTAGGTTTTCATGTTCAATGGGAAAAAAAATGTTAAAATCATATGTTTTAAATAAAGGTACAAACCCAGGTCATGTGACATGATCCACTCAGGGTTCTACCACACGAGGTTCTACCACTCAGGGTTCTACCACACTTGGTTCTAAACATGGTGCATGTTGGGTTGTACAACACTAACATCTCACTATGCAATCTACTCTAAACCTCTGTCCATCCACAGGCATCTAATCACACCTTGTTTCTCTCTCTCCCTACCCCTCTCTCTCTCTCTCCCTCCACCTCTCTTTCTCTCTCTCCCCCCTCTCTCTCTCTCTCTCTCTCTCCCTCCCTCCAACTCTCTCTCTCTCTCTCTCTCTTTCTCTCCCTCCAACTCTCCCCCCTCTCTCTCTCTCTCTCTCCCCTCCCTCCCTCCCTCCCTCCAACTCTCTCTCCCCCTCTCTTGTTTCTCTCTCTCCCTCCCCCTCTCTCTCTCTCTCTCTCCCTCCACCTCTCTTTCTCTCTCTCTCCGCCCTCTCTCTCTCTCTCTCTCTCTCTCTCTCTCTCTCTCTCTCTCTCTCTCTCTCTCCCTCCCTCCAACTCCCCCCTCTCCCCCCCTCTCTCTCTCCCTCCACCCCCCCCCTCTCTCGCCAGTGACAAAGATCGTGTCTCACCTGCTGGTGGTTGAACCAGAGAAGATCTATGCCATGCCAGACCCGACCATGCCAGACGGAGACATCAAGGCCCTGACCACTCTGTGTGACCTGGCTGACAGAGAACTGGTGGTCATCATCGGCTGGGCCAAACATATCCCAGGTAGAGGGGACTGTATTATCTAAACAGAGCACTCCCAACATATCCCAGGTAGAGGGGACTATATTATCTACACAGAGCACTCCCAACATATCCCAGGTAGAGGGGACTATATTATCTACACAGAGCACTCCCAACATATCCCAGGTAGAGGGGACTATATTATCTACACAGAGCACTCCCAACATATCCCAGGTAGAGGGGACTATATTATCTACACAGAGCACTCCCAACATATCCCAGGTAGAGGGGACTATATTATCTACACAGAGCACTCCCAACATATCCCAGGTAGAGGGGACTATATTATCTACACAGAGCACCCCAACATATCCCAGGTAGAGGGGACTATATTATCTACACAGAGCACTCCCAACATATCCCAGGTAAAGGGGACTGTATTATCTACACAGAGCACTCCCAACATATCCCAGGTAGAGGGGACTATATTATCTACACAGAGCACTCCCAACATATCCCAGGTAGAGGGGACTGTATTATCTACACAGAGCACTCCCAACATATCCCAGGTAGAGGGGACTATATTATCTACACAGAGCACCCCAACATATCCCAGGTAGAGGGGACTATATTATCTACACAGAGCACTCCCAACATATCCCAGGTAGAGGGGACTATATTATCTACACAGAGCACTCCCAACATATCCCAGGTAGAGGGGACTATATTATCTACACAGAGCACTCCCAACATATCCCAGGTAGAGGGGACTATAACAGGTAACAGGTATCATTAACAGACAGTTAACAGGTATCATTAACAGACAGGTAACAGGTATCATTAACAGACAGGTAACAGGTATCATTAACAGACAGGTAACAGGTATCATTAACAGGCAGGTAACAGGTATCATTAACAGACAGGTAACAGGTATCATTAACAGACAGGTAACAGGTATCATTAACAGACAGGTAACAGGTATCATTAACAGACAGGTAACAGGTATCATTAACAGATAGGTAACAGGTATCATTAACAGACAGGTAACAGGTATCATTAACAGATAGGTAACAGGTATCATTAACAGACAGGTAACAGGTATCATTAACAGATAGGTAACAGGTATCATTAACAGACAGGTAACAGGTATCATTAACAGACAGGTAACAGGTATCATTAACAGACAGGTAACAGGTATCATTAACAGATAGGTAACAGGTATCATTAACAGACAGGTAACAGGTATCATTAACAGACAGGTAACAGGTATCATTAACAGACAGGTAACAGGTATCATTAACAGACATGTAACAGGTATGATTAACAGACAGGTAACAGGTATCATTAACAGACAGGTAACAGGTATCATTAACAGACAGGTAACAGGTATCATTAACAGACAGGTAACAGGTATCATTAACAGACAGGTAACAGGTATCATTAACAGACAGGTAACAGGTATCATTAACAGACAGGTAACAGGTATCATTAACAGACAGGTAACAGGTATCATTAACAGACAGGTAACAGGTATCATTAACAGACAGGTAACAGGTATCATTAACAGACAGGTAACAGGTATCATTAACAGACAGGTAACAGGTATCATTAACAGACAGGTAACAGGTATCATTAACAGACAGGTAACAGATATGATTAACAACCTTATCATCAGTCCATTATTAGCCTGCTAAGAGGAGTGAGGACCCTCTCTTTCAAATAGTTTAACTGGCAGCCAAACACATGTAGGAAAAAGTTTGATACATTGCGTTCGGAAAGTATTCAGACACCTTGACTTTTTCCACATTTTGGTACGTTCCAACCTATTCATTTGTTTTTTCCTCAATCTACACCTAATACCCCAGAATCACAAAGCAAAAATCGGTTTTTATACATTTTTTTGCCAATGTATAACAACTGAAATATCACATTTACATAAAGATTCAGGCATTTAATCAGTACTTTTCTGAAGCACCTTTTGCTCGCGATTACAGCCTCGAGTCTTCTTGGGTATTGACGCTACAAGCTTGGTACATCTGTATTTGGGGAGTTTCTCCCATTCTTCTCTGCAGAGCCTCTCAAGCTCTGTCAGGTTGGATGGGGAGCGTCGCTGCACAGCTATTTTCAGGTCTGTCCAGAGATGTTAGACGGATGACGCGGCTTAGCTTGAATAGTAGACACACACACACACACACACACACACACACACACACACACACACACACACACACACACACACACACACACACACACACACACACACACACACACACACACACACACACACACACACACACACACACACACACAGGCCTCATAGCGTTGTAACTCATTGTCATGGGGAGTACTGATTGGCTGTTGCTTATACTGTACATGCTGTCATGACAACCAGGCAAGAATGATTGGCATGGCTGCCACAGGTCAGAGGTCACCGTTAATTTGTGCAGCTGCACCGGAACGGTCACCACTTACAGTACAATCATACCATATGCATGCACATACTGTTTAATAATTCCTCTCTCGTTCACACACACATTTACACACAAGCCTGCCACACTGTTAGATTAGAGGAAGGGGGAGAGATGTCTCTCTCTCCACCATAGGTCCAGTCATGTCATTACCTCTCTCTTTATTGGGCCAATGATAGCCCTTAGGAGCACTGTAATGTTGGCAAATGAATAGAGAGTGAACTGTTATCTATCAGGGCTCTATGAGAGAGAACTGTTATCTATCAGGGCTGGCTATCTGTTTCGACAGCACAGTCTGGAATATGTCCCGGGATCCATCCGATGACATTGAGGAGTTTACTACATCAGTCACCGGCTTCATTAATCAGTGCATTGAAGGGTCCTTCCGAGCGGCGCAGCGGTCTAAGCCACTACATCGCAGTGCTTGAGGCGTCGCTACAAACCCGGGTTTGATCCCGGGCTGTGTCACGGCCGTGACCGTGAGTCCCCTATGACATGTAATGCCAAAAACAGATTAGATGAACTGGAATGAGAGCTGTGAGCATTAAAAGGGAAGTAAGCAAACCATGTCCCTAATGAGTCACCGCCCCTACATTATCACTAAAGGTGACCTCGCATACTGGGATCGGTTTGCTCCTAGCAGAACTCGGCTAGGCCTCGCATCTTCCCTTAAAAGACCTTTGCTTGAAAAACTAGAAAAAAAGCTGTTTATCCAATTTGAGATGCAATAGTGTGTCAAAAACAGTCTGAATTAATCTAAGATAACTCAAGAAATCTGTCATTAATTTAGAAGTTTTTGCCGAGGAGATCTCAGTCGTTCAATTTTACATCTGAATAATCTGTTTGGTGCAGTTTTTGTCATGTTAAAAAATGTGGATGGAAACGAGTAGTTTCTCGTGGAATGACAACAAATACTTAATTGAAGAATCCAAATTGAAGAATCCCTACTGACCAATCACAGATGAAGGGGCGTAGACTTCGGCTACCGAACTTCAGCTTACCCCGAGAAAAAATTGTTGTGTGAACGAGCAGCCGGGGAAAAAAACCCTTGCCGAAGTCCAAAACAAACAACACGTCATTGTAATAATACAAACTGTTTCAGATGGGAAGCATTTAAACTGCAAAGAACCCTTTTGAAGGGCTCAAAGGTTCCTTTGAGTCTTTGTGTTCCACATAGAACCATCAACTTTCCAAAGAACCCTTGAGGAACCCTTTTCTCTTAGTTCATATGATCTTCTACGTAGAAGATCCCCTTACCCGCTAACGACCCGTGTGTGTGTGTGTGTGTGTGTGTGTGTGTGTGTGTGTGTGTGTGTGTGTGTGTGTGTGTGTGTGTGTGTGTGTGTGTGTGTGTGTGTGTGTGTGTGTGTGTGTGTGTGTGTGTGTGTGTGTGTGTGTGTGTGTGTGTGTGTGTGTGTGGCTTTGTGAGGTCATAGAGCAAAACAAGATGACACGTGCGTGTTCCGGAAGAGTCTCTCAGCTTTTCATAGATGGGTCATAATAGTTTGTATCTCAAACCGTTCTGTCTTTGCGGAGGTTTTGTTGAGAAGGAATGGACTAATCCAACGGTACAACCCAGCAGTCCGTAGCTCAAACACAGTATTTATCAAAAAATAAATAAAAAGAGGGGTTTAGAAGCCCTATTATCATGCCAGTGTGATCGTGGGACTCAAGAAAAAACACATGGGGGCTTGAGCTCACCGACCTAACAGCAGAGTGAGGTCAAAGGTCGGAGTATAGATGAGTTGGAAACCGTGCTGGTCCATGGCCTTGACATTTGTAGAGTTGTAATCAGACCAAAACATTTTGTTGTCCTTTTACAGTGTTATTACTTTATCTACAGCAGACTTACTGACTGTATCAACGAACTGTAACACAAAGCTATAATCCAATCATCCGATACCTGTAAACCGATAATCATCTTTAAAAAATTAGGGGATTCAATATATATATATATATAAAATCAAATAAATCTACAGATCTACTCCACCATTTTCAAAGTGAAACAAAGTTAAAGAGAACCTTTGTTGAAGCACCTATTGGCAGTCATTACAGCTGTACATAATTCTCAATAAGATTCGACCCAACTTTGTATCACACTTAGGGAAAACATATTAATTAAGGACACCTGCTGTTTGAATGGCAGACTGACCAGGTGAATCCAGGTGAATCCAGGTGGAAGATATGATCCCTTATTGACGTTACCTGTTAAATCCACTTCAATCAGTGTAGATGAAAAGGGAGGAGACGAGTTAAAGAAGGATTTTAAAGCCTTGAGACAATTGAGATTGTGTGTGTGTGCCATTCAGAGGGTGAACGGACAAGACCAAGATTGAAGTGCCATTGAACGGGGTAATGGTAGTAGGTGCCAGGTGCACCGGTTTGACTGTGTCAAGAACTGCAACGCTGCTGGGTTTTTCACACTCAACACTTCCCTGTGTGTATCAAGAAAGGTCCACCACTAAAAGCACATCCAGCCAATGGTCGAAAATGAGGCATTAATGAAAGCGGACATTAAGGAGGCTGACAGGAAGTGTGCAGAGCAACAGACAGGCTACAGTTGGACAGTCCAGTGCAACATTGGTGCCCAAAGACCCGTAAAATAATGCACAACTCATCGTACTTTAACATGAATGGGGTACGGCAGCCGATGACCTGACAGAGTTCCACCTCTTTCAGGAGAAAGACTAGAAACTGCGACTACAGAGGGCTGAGGAATGAAAACACTGGAGAATTGGAAAAACATTCAGCCCGGTCTGATGAATCACGCTGATGGAGGACAAGGGAGTACATGGAGGATGAGGGAGTACATGGGAGGACGAGGGAGTACATGGGAGGACGAGGGAGTACATGGGAGGACGAGGGAACATGAGAGGACGAGGGAGTACATGGGAGGAAGAGGGAGAACATGGGAGGATGAGGGAGTACATGGGAGGACGAGGGAGGGGAGTACATGGGAGGATGAGGGAGTACATGGGAGGACGAGGGAGTACATGGGAGGACGAGTACATGGGAGGACGAGGGAGTACATGGGAGGATGAGGGAGTACATGGGAGGACGAGGGAGAACATGGGAGTACGAGGGAGGACGGGAGAACATGGGAGGATGAGGGAGAACATGGGAGGACGAGGGAGTACATGGGAGTACATGAGAGGACATGGGAGGATGAAGAGTACATGGGAGGACGAGGGAGTACATGGGAGGACGAGGGAGGACGAGGGAGTACATGGGAGGACGAGGGAGTACATGGGAGGACGAGGGAGTACATGGGAGGACAAGGGAGTACATGGGAGTACATGAGGAACGAGTACATGAGGGAGTACATGGGAGGACGAGGGAGTACGAGGGAGAACATGGGAGGACGAGGGAGTACATGAGAACATGGGAGGACGAGGGAGTACATGGGAGGATGAGGGAGTACATGCGTCATCATGCCGCATGTCAACATTGTAGGCTGGTGGTGGCGTGGGGTGTGTTTTCATGGCACACATTGGGCCCCTTGATAAACGTGTTTTAACATAATATCTGAACATCATAGCCAATCAGGTGCATCACTTCATGTCAGCAGTCTATCCATCTGCAAATATATATTTTTTTTTCGGCAGGACGATGCCCTTTATGCCACAAGGCTAGATTTGTCCAGGAATAGTTCCACAAACATGACAGTGAATTCAGCTTACTGCAGTGGCCTGCCCAGACACCAGAAGCATTGGAGTCAACATGGGTCAGCATTCCTGTGGAACGCTTCAGACACCTTGTAGAGTCCATGCCCCGACAGATTGAGTCTGTTCTAAGGGCAAAAGGGGGTGCAACTCAATATGAGGAAGGTGTTCCTAATGTTTTGTACAATCAGTGTATCATAGTTCAGTTTTTGCAAACTGAGTTTCTAGTGATCTGACTCTGATACATTCCCAGAGTAAAAATATATATATTTTACCCCCCTTGTTCGTTAGTAAACTGTGTCAAATTTGCTGGAAATTATATTTTCTTTGTGACCTAGCTCCTTGATTTAACTAATAAATGTGGAAAATTACAATTGCGTATTTTATCTAAAATCGACATGCTGGTATGAAAGTCAAACACCCTCCAAATGGAGCCAATAAGGCAAACCCATATATATATATATATTTACATTTAAGTTATTTAGCAGACGCTCCATATTAGGCCTAAACCCGACCTATCCTCCTCTAGGATTCTCCAGCCTGTCTCTGGCAGACCAGATGAGTCTACTGCAGAGTGCCTGGATGGAGATCCTGGTCCTGAGCATCGTGTTCCGCTCGTTGGCCTGTGAGGAGGAGCTGGTGTATGCTGAGGACTATGTGGTGGATGAGGAGCACGCTCGTCTATCTGGCCTGCTGGACCTGCACGTTGCCATCCTGCCTCTGGTCCGACGCTATAAGAAGCTGAGTGTGGAGAAGGAGGAGTTTGTCACGCTCAAGGCCATCGCCCTCGCTAACTCAGGTACGGACACAGATGACAGACACAGTCAGAAATGCACAAACATACACACACGCACAAATTATTATTACTATATTTGCTGAAATATGTCAGACTCATAACACCTGTTGTTGATAGGAGACACAGGAAACAGTCCCCCTTAAATATTGACATTAGAGTATGTCTGAATGGTCAATCTCTGGTAAATCTAAGTAGCTGACATGTAATTAAAACAAAACAAAATGTCGCCAATCTCTGAGGGCAATCGCATCCACACAGACGATCTGAGATAAGAGGGGACAAAGGGGTCAACAACACGGCTGTTTAATTAAATGTCCCTGCTGTGCCACTGTGTGTGCGTGCTCGCCTCTTCTGAAGGCACGTGTGTGTATAGCGACTGTGTGTGATTGTCAGTGTTCTCTATCTCCTTTCTCTCTCCTCCCCTATTTTTCTCTCTCCCTCTTTTCTCTCCCTCTTTTTCTCTCTCCCTCTCTCCTCCC
>NC_060186.1:78721170-78733670 GCF_021184085.1 Oncorhynchus gorbuscha | reverse complement strand
AACCCACGTCTAGAACTAAAGGAAAGAGGAATAGAGCAGGAAAAGAGACCAACAGATTTTAGGGGTGAATATAAAACGCTCTGATGTAGGATATAGTCATGTATGTGAAGATGCTGTGTACAGAACTGTGGGTCTTGTTATAATCAGAGACCCTTCGCTCTAGATCACCGGTAGCTACTGGGAGTCTTTTTCTTTTGTTTTAGAATCTCAGTTGTAAAGAGGTTTGTTTTGTTGTTGCTTTTTTTCACCTTGAAGCTGAAGTATGACTATTAGTAATATGTTGTGATGAATCTGAATGGTTAGAGGCGCTCAGTTATCTTTCTCTTTTGTTTTAGAATCTCAGATGTACAGCATTACAGTCTGGTATATATGTATTTACGGTTATTGTGTCAAATTGCAGTGTTAAAGGGGTTTGGGGATGATTTCATATTATGTTCTTCAATCAACCTCAAAGAAACAGATCCCTACACCTATGAAGATAAAAGCTTCTGAAGTCTTCCTAACCAGATCTGGGTTCAAATTCAATTGAAATCTTTCAAAATATGTTGAACGTTTGATTGAGTCTGCCTGGAGTGCCATATCGGTGAGATTTGATTGAGTCTGCCTGGAGTGCCATATCGGTGAGATTTGCCCTTTTGGGACTATACCATTTAATTCAGTTGGTCAAGCAAACTCATTCCAAATACTATTTGAACCCAGGTCTGCTCGTAACACATTTACCTCCTCCTAGTTTCATCAACAACACTGTTCCATCCAAGTCTGGTGCTTAGAGAGGGATGGAGTGCACTCTTCTAAATAAATATATATATATATATATATATATATATATATATATATATATTTCTCTCTATAATCTAAAAGGGTTCTTTCGCTGTACCAGTAGGAGAACTCTTTCAAAAAACATTTTTTGGTTCAAGGTAGAGCTCTACCTGGAACCCAAAAGGTCTGTACCTGGAACCTTAAAAAGGGTTCTACTTGGAACCAAAAATGGTTCTACTTGGAACCCAAAGGGGTTCTACTTGGAACCCAAGGGGGTTCTACTTGGAATCAAAAAGGGTTCTACTTGGAACCCAAAGGGATTCTACTTGGAACCCAAAGGAGTTCTACTTGGAACCCAAAGGGGTTTTCTTATGGAGGCAGCCGAATAATATTTTTTTTTAACCCTTTTTAAATCTAAAGGTGCAGTGAACTGGTGAGCATACAGATGCAGGATCTTAATTTGATCACCCTGTCTCAGGATAACTTTCTTGCAATGCAGAAAATTAAAAACTTGAGTAATTGAGGTTTAAAACGGCTTCTGGCATTTTTAATTTCCACTTTTTTCCTTACAAAAAATGTATCAACCACTACAAAAATGTCCATTTAATTATGATCCACATAATAATTAACATTTCCTGTTGCCGCAGGATTAGTTCCCTGTGGTGGCAAACTGGCTCAAATTAAGATCCTACATCTGTACAGTAGTTAAATATGTTGCACTGAGTCTCTGGGTCCTTGGTAATAATGTGGCACTAATGAATGTAGTACATTAGTTCATTCTCACTGGTCGTATCTGCTCATCACTACTGCTTTTAGATACTAAAGACACCTAAGCAAAATGTGTGTGTGAAGTGAATCAGTGGAAGCTGCTGGGGGGAGGACGAGCTCATAATAATGGCTGGAACAAAGCGAATGGAATGGCATCAATCACATGGAAACCATGGAAACCATGGAAACCACGGAAACCATTTTGATACCATTCCGCTCCAGCAGTTAGCACGAGCCCCTCCTGCCACCAACCTCCTGTGGTGTGTGTGTGTGTGTGTGTGTGTGTGTGTGTGTGTGTGTGTGTGTGTGTGTGTGTGTGTGTGTGTGTGTGTGTGTGTGTGTGTGTGTGTGTGTGTGTGTGTGTGTGTGTGTGTGTGTGTGTGTGTGTGTGTACATTTCAGTTAACACTTATAATACTGCAAAGAATAACCTAGTACGCTGTATGGACTCAGACCTCTAGTCAACAATAATAACATACTGTATGGACTCAGACCTCTAGTCAATAATAGCATACTGTATGGACTCAGACCTCTAGTCAACAATAATAACATACTGTATGGACTCAGACCTCTAGTCAATAATAGCATACTGTATGGACTCAGACCTCTAGTCAACAATAATAACATACTGTATGGACTCAGACCTCTAGTCAATAATAACATACTGTATGGACTCAGACCTCTAGTCAACAGTAATAGCATACTGTATGGACTCAGACCTCTAGTCAACAATAATAACATACTGTATAGACTCAGACCTCTAGTCAATAACATACTGCATGGACTCAGACCTCTAGTCAACAATAATAACATACTGTATGGACTCAGACCTCTAGTCAACAACATACTGTATGGACTCAGACCTCTAGTCAATAACATACTGTATGGACTCAGACCTCTAGTCAACAATAATAACATACTGTATGGACTCAGACCTCTAGTCAACAATAATAACATACTGTATGGACTCAGACCTCTAGTCAACAATAATAACATACTGTATGGACTCAGACCTCTAGTCAACAATAATAACATACTGTATGGACTCAGACCTCTAGTCAACAATAATAACATACTGTATGGACTCAGACCTCTAGTCAACAATAATAACATACTGTATGGACTCAGACCTCTAGTCAATAACATACTGTATGGACTCAGAACTCTAGTCAATAACATACTGTATGGACTCAGACCTCTAGTCAACAATAATAACATACTGTATGGACTCAGACCTCTAGTCAATAATAGCATACTGTATGCACTCAGACCTCTAGTCAACAATAATAACATACTGTATGGACTCAGACCTCTAGCCAATAATAACATACTGTATGGACTCAGACCTCTAGTCAACAATAATAGCATACTGTATGGACTCAGACCTCTAGTCAACAACATACTGTATGGATTCAGACCTCTAGTCAATAACATACTGTATGGACTCAGACCTCTAGTCAACAATAATAACACTGTATGGACTCAGACCTCTAGTCAACAATAATAACATACTGTATGGACTCAGACCTCTAGTCAACAATAACATACTGTATGGACTCAGACCTCTAGTCAATAACATACTGTATGGACTCAGACCTCTAGTCAATAATAATAACATACTGTATGGACTCAGACCTCTAGTCAACAATAATAACATACTGTATGGACTCAGACCTCTAGTCAATAACATACTGCATGGACTCAGACCTCTAGTCAACAATAATAACATACTGTATGGACTCAGACCTCTAGTCAATAATAGCATACTGTATGGACTCAGACCTCTAGTCAACAATAATAACATACTGTATGGACTCAGAACTCTAGTCAATAATAACATACTGTATGGACTCAGACCTCTAGTCAACAATAATAACATACTGTATGGACTCAGACCTCTAGTCAACAATAATAACATACTGTATAGACTCAGACCTCTAGTCAATAACATACTGTATGGACTCAGACCTCTAGTCAATAATAGCATACTGTATGGACTCAGACCTCTAGTCAATAACATACTGTATGGACTCAGACCTCTAGTCAATAACATACTGTATGGACTCAGACCTCTAGGCAACAATAATAACATACTGTATGGACTCAGACCTCTAGTCAACAATAATAACATACCGTATGGACTCAGACCTCTAGTCAATAACATACTGTATGGACTCAGACCTCTAGTCAACAATAATAACATACTGTATGGACTCAGACCTCTAGTCAACAATAATAACATACTGTATGGACTCAGACCTCTAGTCAACAATAACATACTGTATGGACTCAGACCTCTAGTCAACAATAATAACATACTGTATGGACTCAGACCTCTAGTCAACAACATACTGTATGGACTCAGACCTCTAGTCAATAACATACTGTATGGACTCAGACCTCTAGTCAACAATAATAACATACTGTATGGACTCAGACCTCTAGTCAACAATAATAACATACTGTATGGACTCAGACCTCTAGTCAACAATAATAACATACTGTATGGACTCAGACCTCTAGTCAACAATAATAACATACTGTATGGACTCAGACCTCTAGTCAATAATAATAACATACTGTATGGACTCAGACCTCTAGTCAACAATAATAACATACTGTATGGACTCAGACCTCTAGTCAATAACATACTGCATGGACTCAGACCTCTAGTCAACAATAATAACATACTGTATGGACTCAGACCTCTAGTCAACAACATACTGTATGGACTCAGACCTCTAGTCAATAACATACTGTATGGACTCAGACCTCTAGTCAACAATAATAACATACTGTATGGACTCAGACCTCTAGTCAATAATAACATACTGTATGGACTCAGACCTCTAGTCAACAATAATAACATACTGTATGGACTCAGACCTCTAGTCAATAACATACTGTATGGACTCAGACCTCTAGTCAATAACATACTGTATGGATTCAGACCTCTAGTCAATAACATACTGTATGGACTCAGACCTCTAGTCAACAATAATAACACTGTATGGACTCAGACCTCTAGTCAACAATAATAACATACTGTATGGACTCAGACCTCTAGTCAACAATAACATACTGTATGGACTCAGACCTCTAGTCAATAATAACATACTGTATGGACTCAGACCTCTAGTCAATAATAACATACTGTATGGACTCAGACCTCTAGTCAACAATAATAGCATACTGTATGGACTCAGACCTCTAGTCAACAACATACTGTATGGACTCAGACCTCTAGGCAATAATAGCATACTGTATGGACTCAGACCTCTAGTCAACAATAATAACATACTGTATGGACTCAGACCTCTAGTCAACAATAATAACATACTGTATAGACTCAGACCTCTAGTCAATAACATACTGTATGGACTCAGACCTCTAGTCAACAATAATAACATACTGTATGGACTCAGACCTCTAGTCAACAATAATAACATACTGTATGGACTCAGACCTCTAGTCAACAATAATAACATACTGTATGGACTCAGACCTCTAGTCAACAATAATAACATACTGTATGGACATACTGTATGGACTCAGACCTCTAGTCAACAACATACTGTATGGACTCAGACCTCTAGTCAATAACATACTGTATGGTCTCAGACCTCTAGTCAAAAATAATAACATACTGTATGGACTCAGACCTCTAGTCAACAATAATAACATACTGTATGGACTCAGACCTCTAGTCAACAATAATAACATACTGTATGGACTCAGACCTCTAGTCAACAATAATAACATACTGTATGGACTCAGACCTCTAGTCAACAATAATAACATACTGTATGGACTCAGACCTCTAGTCAACAATAATAACATACTGTATGGACTCAGACCTCTAGTCAATAACATACTGCATGGACTCAGACCTCTAGTCAACAATAATAACATACTGTATGGACTCAGATCAGACCTCTAGTCAATAACATACTGTATGGACTCAGACCTCTAGTCAACAATAATAACATACTGTATGGACTCAGACCTCTAGTCAATAATAACATACTGTATGGACTCAGACCTCTAGTCAACAATAATAACATACTGTATGGACTCAGACCTCTAGTCAATAACATACTGTATGGACTCAGAACTCTAGTCAATAACATACTGTATGGACTCAGACCTCTAGTCAACAATAATAACATACTGTATGGACTCAGACCTCTAGTCAATAACATACTGTATGGACTCAGACCTCTAGTCAATAACATACTGTATGGATTCAGACCTCTAGTCAATAACATACTGTATGGACTCAGACCTCTAGTCAACAATAATAACACTGTATGGACTCAGACCTCTAGTCAACAATAATAACATACTGTATGGACTCAGACCTCTAGTCAACAATAACATACTGTATGGACTCAGACCTCTAGTCAATAATAACATACTGTATGGACTCAGACCTCTAGTCAATAATAACATACTGTATGGACTCAGACCTCTAGTCAACAATAATAGCATACTGTATGGACTCAGACCTCTAGTCAACAACGTACTGTATAGACTCAGACCTCTAGTCAATAATAGCATACTGTATGGACTCAGACCTCTAGTCAACAATAATAACATACTGTATGGACTCAGACCTCTAGTCAACAATAATAACATACTGTATAGACTCAGACCTCTAGTCAATAACATACTGTATGGACTCAGACCTCTAGTCAACAATAATAACATACTGTATGGACTCAGACCTCTAGTCAACAATAATAACATACTGTATGGACTCAGACCTCTAGTCAACAATAATAACATACTGTATGGACTCAGACCTCTAGTCAACAATAATAACATACTGTATGGACTCAGACCTCTAGTCAACAATAATAACATACTGTATGGACTCAGACCTCTAGTCAACAATAATAACATACTGTATGGACACAGACCTCTAGTCAACAATAATAACATACTGTATGGACTCAGACCTCTAGTCAATAACATACTGTATGGACTCAGAACTCTAGTCAATAACATACTGTATGGACTCAGACCTCTAGTCAACAATAATAACATACTGTATGGACTCAGACCTCTAGTCAATAATAGCATACTGTATGGACTCAGACCTCTAGTCAATAATAACATACTGTATGGACTCAGACCTCTAGTCAACAATAATAACATACTGTATGGACTCAGACCTCTAGTCAATAATAACATACTGTATGGACTCAGATCTCTAGTCAACAATAATAACATACTGTATGGACTCAGACCTCTAGTCAATAACATACTGTATGGATTCAGACCTCTAGTCAATAACATACTGTATGGACTCAGACCTCTAGTCAACAATAATAACACTGTATGGACTCAGACCTCTAGTCAACAATAATAACATACTGTATGGACTCAGACCTCTAGTCAACAATAACATACTGTATGGACTCAGACCTCTAGTCAATAATAACATACTGTATGGACTCAGACCTCTAGTCAATAATAACATACTGTATGGATTCAGACCTCTAGTCAACAATAATAGCATACTGTATGGACTCAGACCTCTAGTCAACAACATACTGTATGGACTCAGACCTCTAGTCAATAATAGCATACTGTATGGACTCAGACCTCTAGTCAACAATAATAACATACTGTATGGACTCAGACCTCTAGTCAACAATAATAACATACTGTATAGACTCAGACCTCTAGTCAATAACATACTGTATGGACTCAGACCTCTAGTCAATAATAACATACTGTATGGACTCAGACCTCTAGTCAATAACATACTGTATGGACTCAGACCTCTAGTCAATAACATACTGTATGGACTCAGACCTCTAGTCAACAATAATAACATACTGTATGGACTCAGACCTCTAGTCAACAACATACTGTATGGACTCAGACCTCTAGTCAATAACATACTGTATGGACTCAGACCTCTAGTCAAAAATAATAACATACTGTATGGACTCAGACCTCTAGTCAACAATAATAACATACTGTATGGACTCAGACCTCTAGTCAACAATAATAACATACTGTATGGACTCAGACCTCTAGTCAACAATAATAACATACTGTATGGACTCAGACCTCTAGTCAACAATAATAACATACTGTATGGACTCAGACCTCTAGTCAACAATAATAACATACTGTATGGACTCAGACCTCTAGTCAACAATAATAACATACTGTATGGACTCAGACCTCTAGTCAATAATAATAACATACTGTATGGACTCAGACCTCTAGTCAACAATAATAACATACTGTATGGACTCAGACCTCTAGTCAATAACATACTGTATGGACTCAGACCTCTAGTCAACAATAATAACATACTGTATGGACTCAGACCTCTAGTCAATAATAACATACTGTATGGACTCAGACCTCTAGTCAACAATAATAACATACTGTATGGACTCAGACCTCTAGTCAATAACATACTGTATGGACTCAGACCTCTAGTCAATAACATACTGTATGGACTCAGACCTCTAGTCAATAACATACTGTATGGACTCAGACCTCTAGTCAACAATAATAACTGTATGGACTCAGACCTCTAGTCAACAATAATAACATACTGTATGGACTCAGACCTCTAGTCAACAATAACATACTGTATGGACTCAGACCTCTAGTCAATAATAACATACTGTATGGACTCAGACCTCTAGTCAATAATAACATACTGTATGGACTCAGACCTCTAGTCAACAATAATAGCATACTGTATGGACTCAGACCTCTAGTCAACAACATACTGTATGGACTCAGACCTCTAGTCAATAATAGCATACTGTATGGACTCAGACCTCTAGTCAACAATAATAACATACTGTATGGACTCAGACCTCTAGTCAACAATAATAACATACTGTATGGACTCAGACCTCTAGTCAATAACATACTGTATGGACTCAGACCTCTAGTCAATAACATACTGTATGGACTCAGACCTCTAGTCAACAATAATAACATACTGTATGGACTCAGACCTCTAGTCAACAACATACTGTATGGACTCAGACCTCTAGTCAATAACATACTGTATGGACTCAGACCTCTAGTCAAAAATAATAACATACTGTATGGACTCAGACCTCTAGTCAACAATAATAACATACTGTATGGACTCAGACCTCTAGTCAACAATAATAACATACTGTATGGACTCAGACCTCTAGTCAACAATAATAACATACTGTATGGACTCAGACCTCTAGTCAACAATAATAACATACTGTATGGACTCAGACCTCTAGTCAATAATAACATACTGTATGGACTCAGACCTCTAGTCAACAATAATGACATACTGTATGGACTCAGACCTCTAGTCAATAATAGCATACTGTATGGACTCAGACCTCTAGTCAACAATAATAACATACTGTATGGACTCAGACCTCTAGTCAATAATAACATACTGTATGGACTCAGACCTCTAGTCAACAATAATAGCATACTGTATGGACTCAGACCTCTAGTCAATAACATACTGTATGGACTCAGACCTCTAGTCAATAACATACTGTATGGACTCAGACCTCTAGTCAATAACATACTGTATGGACTCAGACCTCTAGTCAATAACATACTGTATGGATTCAGACCTCTAGTCAATAACATACTGTATGGACTCAGGCCTCTAGTCAACAATAATAACATACTGTATGGACTCAGACCTCTAGTCAACAATAATAACATACTGTATGGACTCAGACCTCTAGTCAACAATAATAACATACTGTATGGACTCAGACCTCTAGTCAACAATAATAACATACTGTATGGACTCAGACCTCTAGTCAATAATAATAACATACTGTATGGACTCAGACCTCTAGTCAACAATAATAACATACTGTATGGACTCAGACCTCTAGTCAATAACATACTGTATGGACTCAGACCTCTAGTCAATAACATACTGTATGGACTCAGACCTCTAGTCAACAATAATAACATACTGTATGGACTCAGACCTCTAGTCAATAATAACATACTGTACGGACTCAGACCTCTAGTCAACAATAATAACATACTGTATGGACTCAGACCTCTAGTCAACGATAACATACTGTATGGACTCAGACCTCTAGTCAACAATAATAACATACTGTATGGACTCAGACCTCTAGTCAACAATAATAACATACTGTATGGACTCAGACCTCTAGTCAATAATAATAACATACTGTATGGACTCAGACCTCTAGTCAATAACATACTGTATGGACTCAGACCTCTAGTCAATAATAATAACATACTGTATGGACTCAGACCTCTAGTCAACAACATACTGTATGGACACAGACCTCTAGTCAATAATAACATACTGTATGGACTCAGACCTCTAGTCAACAAGAATCAAAAATCAATCAGAATATATAAGCAGTCATTCTAATGTATGCATTTACATTACAAGCATATCTCTAACTAGTGTTCTTTATCCAGAGAAGTTTATCCAGGATATGGTGGTGTCATTACATGTCATTTATGTGCCATTTAGTTAGAGTAATCAAACATCTGGTGGAGAATACAGTCACAGTGATGGTCTGTCACAGGGTTGCCTCGACACCAGTATGTATGGCTGTACTGTCACGGGGTTCCCCACGACACCAGTATGGCTGTACTGTCACAGGGTTGCCATGACACCAGTATGGCTGTACTGTCACGGGGTTGCCACGACACCAGTATGGCTGTACTGTCACGGGTTGCCACGACACCAGTATGACTGTACTGTCACTGGGTTGCCACGACACCAGTATGGCTGTACTGTCACGGGGTTGCCACGACACCAGTATGACTGTACTGTCACGGGGTTGCCACGACACCAGTATGGCTGTACTGTCACGGGGTTGCCACGACACCAGTATGGCTGTACTGTCACGGGGTTGCCACGACACCAGTATGGCTGTACTGTCACGGGGTTGCCACGACACCAGTATGGCTGTACTGTCACAGGGTTGCCACGACGCCAGTATGGCTGTACTGTCACGGGGTTGCCACGACACCAGTATGGCTGTACTGTCACGGGGTTGCCACGACGCCAGTATGGCTGTACTGTCACGGGGTTGCCACGACACCAGTATGGCTGTACTGTCACGGGGTTGCCACGACACCAGTATGGCTGTACTGTCACGGGGTTGCCACGACGCCAGTATGGCTGTACTGTCACGTGGTTGCCACGACACCAGTATGGCTGTACTGTCACGGGGTTGCCACGACGCCAGTATGGCTGTACTGTCACGGGGTTGCCACGACACCAGTATGGCTATACTGTCACGGGGTTGCCACGACACCCGTATGGCTGTACTGTCACGGGGTTGCCACGACACCAGTATGGCTGTACTGTCACGGGGTGCCACAACACCAGTATGGCTGTACTGTCACAGGGTTGCCACGACACCCGTATGGCTGTACTGTCACGGGGTTGCCACGACACCAGTATGGCTGTACTGTCACAGGGTTGCCACGACACCAGTATGGCTGTACTTTCATGGGGTTGCCATGACACCAGTATGGTTACACTCAGAGGTATCGTGGTAAGGAAACAAAACATGAAGCGGCCTGTTTTTCGTGAGAAAAAAACCCTGTTTTAAACACACAGCCTTTTGTTGTCACCCAGAGTCACATTTAGTTTTTTCTCCATAGACTAAATCACACATTTGACATGTCAGGTTTTTTAATAACCATAGAGTTTAGTCTGTCTCTTTGTTTTATTTTTGCTCTGGATAATTGAGTACTGTCGTATCGCAAAACTGGTATTGTGTCAACCCTATTCTGTCCTACCCTGGACAGAGAGGGAAGAGACTGGGAGAGGGGAGAGACAGGGAGAGACAGGGAGAGGGGAGCCGGGGAGAAGGGAGAGACGGAGAGAAGGGGAGACGGAGAGAAGGTGAGAGCCCTGTTCCCCTCTTCAGAGATCCACGTGGGGAACAGATACAGTAATGTAATGTAATGTGTAGCAAATTATAGCTCAATACACTAAAGACAGTCATTCCCACGGCACCCACCAACCCCAATCTCCCTCCTCTCAAAGGTGGAACTATTCATTTAAACCCCATACTCTGTTCAGAACATCTCCTGTACTGTCAAACACGTGAAATGGACTTCAGCGTTCAGCTAACAGGATCCTTCCTCTACTGTCCCTGTCCCCATAACTGGGCTCGACCCAGTGATCCTCTGCTCGCAGAAAACACGTGACCACCCTCTTTTGAAAAACGTACCAACCCATAAGAGCTATCGATAAAATATCTAATTCGGTAGCTCCATCTGCAATGGTTCAAGCTAGCTGATGAGTGAGCTTACAGTTTGTTTTCGTTTAAACCTAGTCTACTGTAATGTTGTTGAGGATGAGAAAGACTTATTAGGCAAAAAAGGTGACTAATTCAGTGATGTTTTTTGAAGGACCTAAAGGAGAACAGAGATACTATGCCCTATGTACTGCTCCAAGATCAGTTATCTCGCCCCAATGGTAAACCACATCTGCTGTGCATCTAAAAGACAGAACTGTCTCCAGGTCAGATTTTAACCACAGTATTGTAATCTATTTGGCACATGCTCAGGTCATGTTATAATAGCCCAGAAAAGCCTAAAACCAGAATTTACATTATTATGGTTTTGGGTTAAATGCAGAAGACCATATTTCAGTTGAATACGATCAGTTGTACAACTGACTATGTATCCCCCTTTCTGTTGTACAACTGACTAGGTGTCCCCCCTTTCCCTTTCTGTTGTATAACTGACTAGGTATCCCCCTTTCTGTTGTATAACTGACTAGGTATCCCCCTTTCCTTTCTGTGTTATAACTGACTAGGTATCCCCCTTTCCTTTCTGTTGTATAACTGACTAGGTATCCCCCTTTCTGTTGTATAACTGACTAGGTATCCCCCTTTCCTTTCTGTTGTATAACTAACTAGGTATCCCCCCTTTCCCTTTCTGTTGTATAACTGACTAGGTATCCCC
>NC_060186.1:78591170-78716170 GCF_021184085.1 Oncorhynchus gorbuscha | reverse complement strand
CTGTCTTTGGCTAATAACAGGAGTGGAATAATAGCTATAAAGACTGGCACCCAGGCTATTTTGAGGCCAGTGTCGCAATGAAAGGTCAACTTTAGCTGTGGCAGTCTTTTTTTTCCATCTGAGGAGAAACACAATAACATAGATTAATGACAAAAAATAATAATAATAATAATAATAATAATAATAATAATAATAATAATAATAATAATAATAAATAATAATAATAATAATAGTAATAGTAATAATAATAATAATAATAATAGTAATAATAGTAATAATAATAATAATAATAGTAATAATAATAGTAATAATAATAATAATAATAATAATAATAATAGTAATAATAATAATAATAATAGTAATAATAATAATAATAATAATAATAATAATAATAGTAATAATAATAATAATAATAGTAATAATAGTAATAATAATAATAATAATAATAGTAATAATAATAATAATAGTAATAATAATAATAATAATAATAATAATAATAGTAATAATAATAATAATAATAGTAATAGTAATAATAATAATAATAATAATAATAATAGTAATAGTAATAATAATAGTAATAATAATAATAATAATAATAATAATAATAATAGTAATAATAATAGTAATAATAATAATAATAATAGTAATAGTAATAATCTCAATCTGCTGTTTGACAGAGATCCTTTTTAACACGGGATGTTGTGGATGATTTTGAGAAGGGGGGGAGCCAGGGAAGGGGCTGTACGGTAAGTTGATTAAACGTGGCCCCCCATCTCTCCCCCCCCCACACATTGACTAAGCCTTAAAGCCTGAAAGACAGACGCTAAATGAATTGACTTCTACTGGATGAACCACAAAGGAAGTGAACGTGTCATCGGTTGGATGTGCTTTCAAGTCTTCATGTTGTAGCTAGCCACCACAAGGTTAAACGGGACACTGTGTTGACAGCCACGCAGCCGACCAGCTGACAGTAAGGGGGGAGGGGGTGGAGTTTACACCCCAAGGCATTGTCCTTCCCGCTCCCAGACGGGCACAGAATTGACCGCCAAGCGTTTCCTTTCACTGTTCATTTAACGTTATTATTATTCGTGAGATGTATAGGGAGAAGGGGGAAGGAGAGGAAGAATGAGGAGAAAGGCTGGAGGGTGGGGGGGGGGGGGGGTAATAGAGGGGTAACCTGCATGCCCTTGTCAACTCTCTATCCCCTCTAGGCCCAAAAGACTTATCATTGTGTCATCGACTTGACTTACCCCACCCCCCTTTTTTTATTTTTAATATAATGTTAACTTGATTTTATTAGGCAAGTCAATTAGGAATGTTGTTCTACCAACAGGCAAAAGGACTCCTACAGGAGACAGGTGGCTGGAATTAAAAAATAAAAATGTAGGACAAAACTCACACCAGGACAAGAGCGACTCCACAACACTGCATAAAGAGAGACCTAAGACAACAACATAGCATGGCAAAAACACATGACAACACAACATGGTAGAAACACATGACCACAACACAACAACACAAAATGGTAGCAACACAATATCAAATTTTATTTGGCAAATGCTGAATACAACAGGTGTAGGTAGACCTCACAGTGAAATGCTGAATACAACAGGTGTAGTAGACCTTACAGTGAAATGCTGAATACAACAGGTGTAGTAGACCTCACAGTGAAATGCTGAATACAACAGGTGTAGTAGACCTCACAGTGAAATGCTGAATACAACAGGTGTAGTAGACCTCACAGTGAAATGCTGAATACAACAGGTGTAGTAGACCTTACAGTGAAATGCTGAATACAACAGGTGTAGTAGACCTCACAGTGAAATGCTGAATACAACAGGTGTAGTAGGCCTTATAGTGAAATGCTGAATACAACAGGTGTAGTAGACCTGAATACACAGTGAAATGCTGAATACAACAGGTGTAGTAGACCTCACAGTGAAATGCTGAATACAACAGGTGTAGTAGACCTCACAGTGAAATGCTGAATACAACAGGTGTAGTAGACCTCACAGTGAAATGCTGAATACAACAGGTGTAGTAGTCCTTACAGTGAAATGCTGAATACAACAGGTGTAGTAGACCTCACAGTGAAATGCTGAATACAACAGGTGTAGGTAGACCTTACAGTGAAATGCTGAATACAACAGGTGTAGGTAGACCTTACAGTGAAATGCTGAATACAACAGGTGTAGTAGACCTTACAGTGAAATGCTGAATACAACAGGTGTAGGTAGACCTCACAGTGAAATGCTGAATACAACAGGTGTAGGTAGACCTCACAGTGAAATGCTGAATACAACAGGTGTAGTAGACCTCACAGTGAAATGCTGAATACAACAGGTGTAGTAGACCTTACAGTGAAATGCTGAATACAACAGGTGTAGTAGACCTCACAGTGAAATGCTGAATACAACAGGTGTAGTAGACCTTACAGTGAAATGCTGAATACAACAGGTGTAGTAGACCTCACAGTGAAATGCTGAATACAACAGGTGTAGTAGTCTGAATACAACAGGTGTAGTAGACAGTGAAATGCTGAATACAACAGGTGTAGTAGACCTCACAGTGAAATGCTGAATACAACAGGTGTAGGTAGACCAACAGGTGTACAGTGAAATGCTGAATACAACAGGTGTAGGTAGACCTGTAGGTACAGTGAAATGCTGAATACAACAGGTGTAGGTAGACCTTACAGTGAAATGCTGAATACAACAGGTGTAGGTAGACCTTACAGTGAAATGCTGAATACAACAGGTGTAGGTAGACCTGTACAGTGAAATGCTGAATACAACAGGTGTAGTAGACCTGAATACAACAGGTGTAAGACCTGTGAAATGCTGAATACAACAGGTGTAGTAGTAGACCTGTACAGTGAAATGCTGAATACAACAGGTGTAGTAGACCTCACAGTGAAATGCTGAATACAACAGGTGTAGTAGACCTTACAGTGAAATGCTGAATACAACAGGTGTAGTAGACCTTTCAGTGAAATGCTGAATACAACAGGTGTAGTAGACCTTACAGTGAAATGCTGAATACAACAGGTGTAGTAGACCTTACAGTGAAATGCTGAATACAACAGGTGTAGTAGACCTTACAGTGAAATGCTGAATACAACAGGTGTAGTCGACCTTACAGTGAAATGCTGAATACAACAGGTGTAGTAGACCTTTCAGTGAAATGCTGAATACAACAGGTGTAGTAGACCTTACAGTGAAATGCTGAATACATCAGGTGTAGTAGACCTTACAGTGAAATGCTGAATACAACAGGTGTAGTAGACCTTACAGTGAAATGCTGAATACAACAGGTGTAGTAGACCTCACAGTGAAATGATGAATACAACAGGTGTAGTAGACCTCACAGTGAAATGCTGAATAAAACAGGTGTAGTAGACCTGACAGTGAAATGCTGAATACAACAGGTGTAGTAGACCTTTCAGTGAAATGCTGAATACAACAGGTGTAGACCTCACAGTGAAATGCTGAATACAACAGGTGTAGTAGACCTTACAGTGAAATGCTGAGCCCGAAACCAAAAATGCAGTTTTAATGATAAAAATAACAAATACTTAAAGAGCAGCAGTAAAATAACAGTAATGGGGCTATATACAGAATGGAATACAACAGGTAGTAGACAGAGTCAATGTAGGAGGCTATACAACAGGTGTAGACAGTGAAATGGGTACAACAGGTGTACAGAGTCAATGTGGAGGCTATATACAGAGGGTACCGGTACAGAGTCAATGTGGAGGCTATATACAGAGGGTACCGGTACAGAGTCAATGTGGAGGCTATATACAGAGGGTACCGGTACAGAGTCAATGTGGAGGCTATATACAGGGGGTACCGGTACAGAGTCAATGTGGAGGCTATATACAGAGGGTACCGGTACAGAGTCAATGTGGAGGCTATATACAGGGGGTACCGGTACAGAGTCAATGTGGAGGCTATATACAGAGGGTACCGGTACAGAGTCAATGTGGAGGCTATATACAGGGTATTACGGTACAGAGTCAATGTGGAGGGTATATACAGAGGGTACCGGTACAGAGTCAATGTGGAGGCTATATACAGGGTATTCGGTACAGAGTCAATGTGGAGGGTATATACAGAGGGTACCGGTACAGAGTCAATGTGGAGGCTATATACAGGGTATTCGGTACAGAGTCAATGTGGAGGCAATATACAGGGTATTACGGTACAGAGTCAATGTGGAGGCTATATACAGAGGGTACCGGTACAGAGTCAATGTGGAGGCTATATACAGAGGGTACCGGTACAGAGTCAATGTGGAGGCTATATACAGAGGGTACCGGTACAGAGTCAATGTGGAGGCTATATACAGAGTCAATGTGGAGGCTATATACAGGGGGTACCGATACAGAGTCAATGTGGAGGCTATATACAGGGTATTACGGTACAGAGTCAATGTGGAGGCTATATACAGGGTATTCGGTACAGAGTCAATGTGGAGGCTATATACAGAGGGTACCGGTACAGAGTCAATGTGGAAGCTATATACGGGGTATTACGGTACAGAGTCAATGTGGAGGCTATATACAGAGGGTACCGGTACAGAGTCAATGTGGAGGCTATATACAGGGTATTACGGTACAGAGTCAATGTGGAGGCTATATACAGGGGGTACCGGTACAGAGTCAATGTGGAGGCTATATACAGGGTATTACGGTACAGAGTCAATGTGGAGGCTATATACAGGGGGTACCGGTACAGAGTCAATGTGGAGGCTATATACAGGGGGTACTGGTACAGAGTTAATGTGTGGAGGCACAGGTCCTAGTTTCTACCTTCTTAACAACACTATCAACAAGGCAGGTCCTACAGGCCCTGGTTTCTACCTTCTTAACAACACTATCAACAAGGCAGGTCCTACAGGTCCTAGTTTCTACCTTCTTAACAACACTATCAACAAGGCAGGTCCTACAGGACCTAGTTTTGTCGCACCTGGACAACTGTTAAGTCGTGTAGTCAGACGCCACAAAGAGGGACTTAGGAAATGTACAATTGTCTCAGAACAGGGCAGCACAGCTGGTCCTTGGATGTTTACAGAGAGCTAATATTAATAATATGCATCTCAATCTCTCCTGGCTCAAAGTGGAAGAGAGATTGACTTCATCTACTTGTATTTATGAGAGGTATTGACATGTTGAAAGCACCAAGCTGTCTGTTTGAACTACTGGTACACAGCTAGGACACCCATCCATACCCCACAAGACATGCCACCAGAGGTCTGTTTGAACTACTGGCACACAGCTTGGACACCCATCCATACCCCACAAGACATGCCACCAGAGGTCTGTTTAAACTACTGGCACACAGCTCGGACACCCATCCATACCCCACAAGACATGCCACCAGAGGTCTCTTCACAGTCCCCAACTCCAGAACAGACTATGGGAGGCGAACAGTACTACATAGAGCCATGACTACATGGAACTCTATTCTACAGTACTACATAGAGCCATGAATACATGGAACTCTAGTCCACATTAAGTGACTGTTGCAAGCAGCAAAATTTGATTTAAAAAACATGTAAAAATACACCTTAAGGAACAGTGGACTGTGAAGATAGTCACAGACACATGTATACAAACACACCATAACATACATACATACATACATACATACATACATACATACATACATACATACATACATACATACATACATACATACATACATACATACATACATACATACATACATACATACATACATACATACATACATACATACATACATACATACATACATACATACATACATACATACATACATACATACATACATACATACATACATACATACATACATACATACATACATACATACATACATACATACCACAGGAAGAGTAGCTGCTGCCTTGGCAGGAACTAATGGGGATCCATAATAAACCCCAGGAAGAGTAGCTGTTGCCTTGGCAGGAACTAATGGGGATCCATAATAAACTCCAGGAAGAGTAATGCTGCCTTGGCAGGAACTAATGGGGATCCATAATAAACCCCAGGAAGAGTAGCTGTTGCCTTGGCAGGAACTAATGGGGATCCATAATAAACCCCAGGAAGAGTAGCTGTTGCCCTGGCAGGAACTAATGGGGATCCATAATAAACCACAGGAAGAGTAGCTGATGCCTTGGCAGGAACTAATGGGGAACCTTAAAAAACCTGCCCACGACTCTATTTTGCTTCTCCCCTCCTATAGGCAGAAACTCAAACAGGATGTACCCGTGACAAGGACCATTCAATGCTGGTCTGACCAATCAGAATCCACGCTTCAAGATGGTTTTGATCACGGGGACTGGGACATGTTCCGGGTAGCCTCAGAGAATAATATAGATTTATACGCTGATTCAGTGAGTGAGTTTATAAGGAATTGCATAGGAGATGCTGTACTGGCTGTGACTACTAAAACCTACTCAAACCAGAAACCATGGATAGATGGTGGCATTCGTGCAAAACTGAGAGCACGAACCACCGCATTTAACCATGGAAAGATGACCAGGAATATGGCTGAATACAAACAGTGGAGTTATTCCCTTCGCAAGGCAATCAAACAAGCGAAATGTCAGTAAAGGAACAAAGTGGTGTCGCAACTCAACAACTCAGAGACAAGACGTATGTGGCAGGGTCCACAGACAATAACAGACTACAAAAAGAAAATCAGCCACATCACTGACACCGACGTCTTGCTTCCAGACAAACTAAACACCTTCTTTGCTCGCTTTGAGGATAACACAGTCCCACCAACGCAGCCCGCTACGAAGGACTGTGGGCTCTTCTTATCTGTGGCCGACGTGAGTAAGACATTTAAACGTGTTAACCCTCGGAAGGCTGCCGGCCCAGATGGCATCCCTAGCCGGGTCCTCAGAGCATGCGCAGACGAGCTGGCTGGTGTGGACCTATTCAATCTCTATGTGCTGTCCCCACATGCTTCAAGATGGCCCACCAATGTTCCTGTACCCATGAAGACAAAGGTAACTGAACTAAATGACTGTCGCCCTGTGGCACTCACTTCTATCATCATGAAGTGCTTTGAGAGACTAGTCAAGGATCATATTACCTCCACCTAAACTGTCACCCTAGACCCACTGCAATTTGCATCCCGCCCCAATAGGTTCACAGACGATGCAATCGCCATCACACTACACACTGCCCTATCCCATCTGGACAAGAGGAATACCTATGTAAGAATGCTGTTCATTGACTACAGCTTAGCCTTCAACACCATAGTACCCTCCAACCTCATCATTAAGCTTGAGGCCCTGGGTCTCAACTCCGCCCTGTGCAATTCGGTCCTGGACTTCCTGACGGCCGCCCCCAGGTGGTGAAGGTAGGAAACAACATCTCCACTTCGCTGATCCTCAACACTGGGGCCCCACATGGGTGTGTGCTCAGCCCACTCCTGTACTCCCTGTTCAACCATGACTGCGTGGCCACGCCTCCAACTCGATCATCAAGTTTGCAGATGACACAACAGTAGTGGGCTTGATCACCAACAACGATGAGACAGCCTACAGGGAGGAGGTGAGGGCAGTGTAGTGTGGTGTCAGGAAAACAACCTCTCACTCAACGTCAACAAATCAAAGGAGATGATCGGGAAACAGCAGATGGAGAAGGTGGAAAGTTCCACAGTGTACACATCACATACAAACTGAAATAGTCCACCCAAAAGCGCATCTTCAATCTCAGGAGGCTGAAGAAATTTGGCTTGTCACCTAAAACCCTCACAATCTTTTACAGATGCACAGAGAGGCTGCTGCCTACATACAGACTTGAAATCACGGGCCACTCTAACAAATGAATCACTAGTCACTTTAGTAATGCCATTTTAATGGGGTACGTGCTTATTCCCCTCCTGTACACCCTGTTCACCCATGACTGTGTGGCCAAGAAGGACTCCAACACCATCATTAAGTTTGCTGATGATACAACATAGGGAGGAGGTCAGAGACCTGCCAGTGTGATGCCAGAACAACAACCTCTCCCTCAGCGTGAGCAAGACAAAGGTGCTGATCGTGGACTACAGGAAAGGGAGGGCCGAACACACCCCCATTCACATTGACGGGGCTATAGTGGAGCAGTTCGAGAGTTTCAAGTTCCTTGGTGTCCACATAACCAACAAACTATCATGGTCCAAACACACCAAGAGAGTTGTGAAGAGGGCACGACAACGCCTATTCCCTTTCAGAAGACTGAAAAGATTTGGCATGGGTCCCCAGATCCTCAAAAATGTCTACAGCTGCACCGTCGAGAGCATCATGACCTGTTGCATCCCCACCTAGTATGGCAACTGCTCGGCATCAGTACAAGGTCTACACCTGTTGTATTCAGTGTAAGGTTCTGTATTTATTTACTTAGTCAACCTTGTGTTCTGTTTCTTTGTGTTCTGGAACGTAGCCCTGTTTCTTTGTGTTCTGGAACGTAGCCCTGTTTCTTTGTGTTCTGGAACGTAGCCCTGTTTCTTTGTGTTCTGGAACGTAGCCCTGTTTCTTTGTGTTCTGGAACATAGCCCTGTTTCTTTGTGTTCTGGAACGTAGCCCTGTTTCTATGTGTTCTGTAACGTAGCCCTGTTTCTATGTCTTCTGGAACGTAGCCCTGTTTCTTTGTGTTCTGGAACGTAGCCCTGTTGCTTTGTGTTCTGGAACGTAGCCCTGTTTCTTTGTGTTCTGGAACGTAGCCCTGTTTCTTTGTGTTCTGGAAAGTAGCCCTGTTGCTTTGTGTTCTGGAACGTAGCCCTGTTTCTTTGTGTTCTGGAACGTAGCCCTGTCTTTCATTTTTGTTCATTGATTTAATCTGTGTCAGTTACTCACCTGGTCTCATCAGCTCCTTATTTAGTTCAGTTCATTCTGTTTGTGTCTTTGTGAGGTATTGTTCGTTTTGACTCTACTAAGCCTTTTCCTAGCTCGTTTGTGAGAACCAGTTATAGCCTTCAGTCCTAGTTTTGATTCACCTGGCCTGTTTGCCTGCCTACCTGTGTATGACCATTGCCTGTCTGTGACCACGATTCCTGCCTTCTGCGAAGGTGAAATAAACACCTGCCGTGCTCTGCGTGTGAATCTACACCTTTTTCTCCCTGAGTATTCATGACATTAAGCGCATGTGACAAATAAAATGTGATTTGATTTGGTGTCAGGCAGTGGCTGAGACAGCAGATGTTCTGACTTTATGCACTACACTCTTTGAGAGAGGTAGTTAGCAAACCAGGCCAAAGACCCCTCAGAGACACCAATACTCCTTAGCCGGCCCACAAGAATGGAATGGTCTACCGTATCAAAAGCTTTGGCCAAATCAGCACAACATTGCTAAGAATCAAGGGCAATGGTGACATCATTGAGGACCTTTAAGGTTGCAGTGACACATCCACAACCTGAGCGGAAACCAGATGACATACCAGAGAGAATACTACAGACATCAAGAAAGCCAGTCAGTTGATTATTGCCAAGTGTCTCCAACACTTTAAACAGGGTAAGGTGTAAATAATCTGAAAGAACAGAAGAAGGAAACCATCCATATGAAACCAGGTGAGAGAGAGGAGTGAGTGGAGGACATAAACCAGGTGAGAGAGAGGAGTGAGTGGAGGAGATAAACCAGGTGAGAGAGAGGAGTGAGTGGAGGAGATAAACCAGGTGAGAGAGAGGAGTGAGTGGAGGAGATAAACCAGGTGAGAGAGAGGAGTGAGTGAGTGGAGGAGATAAACCAGGTGAGAGAGGAGTGAGTGAGTGGAGGAGATAAACCAGGTGAGAGAGAGGAGTGAGTGGAGGAGATAAACCAGGTGAGAGAGAGGGTGAGTGAGAGAGAGAGGAGGTGAGTGGAGGACATAAACCAGGTGAGAGAGAGGAGTGAGTGAGTGGAGGAGATAAACCAGGTGAGAGAGAGGAGTGAGTGGAGGAGATAAACCAGGTGAGAGACAGGAGTGAGTGGAGGACATAAACCAGGTGAGAGAGAGGAGTGAGTGAGTGGAGGACATAAACCAGGTGAGAGAGAGGAGTGAGTGGAGGAGATAAACCAGGTGAGAGAGAGGAGTGAGTGAGTGGAGGAGATAAACCAGGTGAGAGAGAGGAGTGAGTGGAGGAGATAAACCAGGTGAGAGAGAGGAGTGAGTGGAGGACATAAACCAGGTGAGAGAGAGGAGTGAGTGGAGGAGATAAACCAGGTGAGAGAGAGGAGTGAGTGAGTGGAGGAGATAAACCAGGTGAGAGAGAGGAGTGAGTGGAGGAGATAAACCAGGTGAGAGAGAGGAGTGAGTGGAGGAGATAAACCAGGTGAGAGAGAGGAGTGAGTGGAGGAGATAAACCAGGTGAGAGAGAGGAGTGAGTGAGTGGAGGACATAAACCAGGTGAGAGAGAGGAGTGAGTGGAGGAGATAAACCAGGTGAGAGAGAGGAGTGAGTGGAGGACATAAACCAGGTGAGAGAGAGGAGTGAGTGAGTGGAGGAGATAAACCAGGTGAGAGAGAGGAGTGAGTGGAGGACATAAACCAGGTGAGAGAGAGGAGTGAGTGGAGGAGATAAACCAGGTGAGAGAGAGGAGTGAGTGGAGGACATAAACCAGGTGAGAGAGAGGAGTGAGTGAGTGGAGGAGATAAACCAGGTGAGAGAGAGGAGTGAGTGGAGGAGATAAACCAGGTGAGAGAGAGGAGTGAGGAGATAAACCAGGTGGAGGAGATAAACCAGGTGAGAGAGAGGAGTGAGGACATAAACCAGGAGATAAACCAGGTGAGAGATAAACCAGGAGAGAGTGAGTGGAGGACATAAACCAGGTGAGAGAGAGGAGTGAGTGGAGGAGATAAACCAGGTGAGAGAGAGGAGTGAGTGAGTGGAGGAGATAAACCAGGTGAGAGAGAGGAGGAGATAAACCAGGTGAGTGAGGAGATAAACCAGGAGAGAGATAAACCCAGGTGAGAGAGAGGAGTGAGTGAGAGGAGGAGATAAACCAGGTGAGAGAGAGGAGTGAGTGGAGGAGATAAACCAGGTGAGAGAGAGGAGTGAGTGGAGGACATAAACCAGGTGAGAGAGAGGAGTGAGTGGAGGAGATAAACCAGGTGAGAGAGAGGTGAGTGAGAGAGGAGGAGGACATAAACCAGGTGAGAGAGAGGAGTGAGTGAGTGGAGGAGATAAACCAGGTGAGAGAGAGGAGTGAGTGGAGGACATAAACCAGGTGAGAGAGAGGAGTGAGTGAGAGAGTGAGTGGAGGAGATAAACCAGGTGAGAGAGAGGAGTGAGTGGAGGACATAAACCAGGTGAGAGAGAGGAGTGAGTGAGTGAGTGAGTGGAGGAGATAAACCAGGTGAGAGAGAGGAGTGAGTGGAGGACATAAACCAGGTGAGAGAGAGGAGTGAGTGGAGGACATAAACCAGGTGAGAGAGAGGAGTGACTGAGTGGAGGAGATAAACCAGGTGAGAGAGAGGAGTGAGTGGAGGACATAAACCAGGTGAGAGAGAGGAGTGAGTGGAGGACATAAACCAGGTGAGAGAGAGGAGTGAGTGAGTGGAGGAGATAAACCAGGTGAGAGAGAGAAGTGAGTGAGTGGAGGAGATAAACCAGGTGAGAGAGAGGAGTGAGTGAGTGGAGGAGATAAACCAGGTGAGAGAGAGGAGTAAACCAGGTGAGAGAGAGGAGTGAGTGGGAGGAGATAAACCAGGTGAGAGAGAGGGGAGGAGATGGTGAGAGAGAGGAGGAGGGAGATAAACCAGGTGAGAGAGAGAGAGAGTGAGTGGAGGAGATAAACCAGGTGAGAGAGGAGTGAGTGGAGGACATAAACCAGGTGGAGGAGATAAACCAGGTGAGAGAGAGGAGTGAGTGAGTGGAGGAGATAAACCAGGTGAGAGAGAGGAGTGAGTGAGTGGAGGAGATAAACCAGGTGAGAGAGAGGAGTGAGTGAGTGGAGGAGATAAACCAGGTGAGAGAGAGGAGTGAGTGAGTGGAGGAGATAAACCAGGTGAGAGAGAGGTGAGAGAGAGGAGTGGTGAGGAGTGGAGGAGATAAACCAGGTGAGAGAAAGGACTGAGTGGAGGAGATAAACCAGGTGAGAGAGAGGGAGTGAGTGGAGGAGATAAACCAGGTGAGAGAGAGGAGGAGTGAGTGGAGGAGATAAAAACCAGGTGAGAGAGAGGGAGGAGTGGAGGAGATAAACCAGGTGAGAGAGAGGAGTGGAGTGAGTAAGTGGAGGAGATAAACCAGGTGAGAGAGAGGAGATAAACCAGGTGAGAGAGGAGGAGATAAACCAGGTGAGAGAGAGGAGTGAGTGGAGGAGATAAACCAGGTGAGAGAGAGGAGTGACTGAGGAGATGGAGGAGATAAACCAGGTGAGAGAGAGGAGTGAGTGAGTGGAGGAGATAAACCAGGTGAGAGAGAGGAGGACATAAACCAGAGTGAGTGGAGGACATAAACCAGGTGAGAGAGAGGAGTGAGTGAGTGGAGGAGATAAACCAGGTGAGAGAGAGGAGTGAGTGAGTGGAGGAGATAAACCAGGTGAGAGAGAGGAGTGAGTGAGTGGAGGAGATAAACCAGGTGAGAGAGAGGAGTGAACCAGGTGAGAGGAGGAGGAGATAAACCAGGTGAGAGAGAGGAGTGGGTGAGTGGAGGAGATAAACCAGGTGAGAGAGAGGAGTGAGTGAGTGGAGGAGATAAACCAGGTGAGAGAAAGGACTGAGTGGAGGAGATAAACCAGGTGAGAGAGAGGAGTGAGTGAGTGGAGGAGATAAACCAGGTGAGAGAGAGGAGTGAGTGAGAGGAGATAAACCAGGTGAGAGAGAGGAGTGAGTGGAGGAGATAAACCAGGTGAGAGAGAGGAGTGAGTGAGTAAACCAGGTGAGGAGATAAACCAGGTGAGAGAGAGGAGTGACTGAGTGGAGGAGATAAACCAGGTGAGAGAGAGGAGTGAGTGGAGGAGATAAACCAGGTGAGAGAGAGGAGTGAGTGGAGGAGATAAACCAGGTGAGAGAAAGGACTGAGGAGATAAACCAGGTGAGGACATAAACCAGGTGAGAGAGAGGAGTGACTGAGTGGAGGACATAAACCAGGTGAGAGAGAGGAGGAGATAAACCAGGTGAGAGAGGAGGAGATAAACCAGGTGAGAGAGAGAGAGGAGTGAGTGAGTGGAGGAGATAAACCAGGTGAGAGAGAGGAGTGAGGAGTGGAGGAGATAAACCAGGTGAGAGAGAGGAGTGAGTGAGTGGAGGAGATAAACCAGGTGAGAGAGAGGAGTGACTGAGTGGAGGAGATAAACCAGGTGAGAGAGAGGAGTGAGTGGAGGAGATAAACCAGGTGAGAGAGAGGAGTGAGTGGAGGAGATAAACCAGGTGAGAGAAAGGACTGAGTGGAGGACATAAACCAGGTGAGAGAGAGGAGTGGAGTGAGTGGAGGAGATAAACCAGGTGAGAGAGAGGAGTGAGTGAGTGGAGGAGATAAACCAGGTGAGAGAGAGGAGTGGGTGAGTGGAGGAGATAAACCAGGCGAGAGAGAGGAGTGAGTGAGTGGAGGAGATAAACCAGGTGAGAGAAAGGACTGAGTGGAGGACATAAACCAGGTGAGAGAGAGAGAGAAGTGAGTGAGTGAGTGGAGGAGATAAACCAGGTGAGAGAGAGGAGTGAGTGGAGGAGATAAACCAGGTGAGAGAGAGGAGTGAGTGAGTGGAGGAGATAAACCAGGTGAGAGAGAGGAGTGAGTGAGTGGAGGAGATAAACCAGGTGAGAGAGAGGAGTGAGTGGAGGAGATAAACCAGGTGAGAGAGAGGAGTGAGTGAGTGGAGGAGATAAACCAGGTGAGAGAGAGGAGGAGATAAACCAGGTGAGTGGAGGACATAAACCAGGTGAGAGAGAGGAGTGACTGAGTGGAGGAGATAAACCAGGTGAGAGAGAGGAGTGAGGAGGAGATAAACCAGAGTGGAAGGAGATAAACCAGGTGAGAGAGAGGAGTGAGTGAGTGGAGGAGATAAACCAGGTGAGAGAGAGGAGTGAGTGGAGGAGATAAACCAGGTGAGAGAGAGGAGTGACTGAGAGAGAGGAGTGAGTGAGTGGATAAAACCAGGTGAGAGAGAGGAGTGAGTGAAGGAGATAAACCAGGTGAGAGAGAGGAGTGAGTGAAGGAGATAAACCAGGTGAGAGAGAGAAACGAGTGAGTGGAGGAGATTGACCAAGTCACTGAGCTCTTCAGTAAGGCCATTCTACTGCTAATGTTTGTCTATGGAGAATGCATGATTGCGTGATCGAATTTATGAACCTGTCAGCAAAGGATGTGGCTGAAATTTCTCTCTCTTTATTTAACCTGGCAAGTCAGTGAAGAACAAATTCTTATTTTACAATGACGGACCTACCCCAGCCAAACCCTCCCCTAACCCGGATGACACTGGGCCAATTGTGCGCCACCCTATGGGACTTTAGTGACGCTTCTAGCACTGAGATGCCTTAGACTGCTGTGTCACTCGGGAGCAAAATCCACTCATTTGGATGGGTGTCCACATACTTTTGTATAGATAGTGTACCATAACATGATAGATAGTGTTTTTCCTCTCCCTCCCTCCCTCTCCCTCCCTCTCCCACTCCCCCTCTTCCTCCCCCTCTCCCTCCACTCTGCTGGTCGTCTCAAGGACAGGTAAGGGTGCCTTTCCCCGTCTATCTCTCTCGCTTTTTCTTTCTCTCCCTCCCTCTACCCCTCCCTCTCCATCCCCCTCCACTCCATCTCCCTCTACCTCTACCCCTCCCTCTACCTCTACCCCTCCCTCTACCCCTCCCTCTCCATCCCCCTCCACTCCCTCTCCCTCTACCCCTCCCTCTACCCCTCCCTCTCCATCCCCCTCCACTCCATCTCCCTCTACCTCTACCCCTCCCTCTCCATCCCCCCCTCCACTTCCTCTCCCTCTACCCCTCCCTCTCCCTCTACCACTCCCTCCCCACCCCCTCCACTCCCTCTCTCTCTCTACCCCTCCCTCTCCATCTCCCTCCACTCCCTCTCTCTCTACCCCTCCCTCTCCATCCCCCTCCACTCCCTCTCTCTCTACCCCTACCTCTCCATCTCCCTCCCCTCTCCACCTCCCTCCCCTCCCTCTCCCCTCTCCAACTCTCCCCCCTCTCCACCTCCCTCCCATCCCTCTCCACCCCCATCCCCTCATCTCCATCTCTATCTCCATAATCTCCCTCCCACTCCCTCCTCCCACTCCCTTCTCCCACTCCCTTCTCCCTCTCCATCCCTCTCCATCTGCCATCTATAGCTCACTGGAGGTACTGACTCTGGAGAAAGCTGGGAGAAGATTATTCTTGTATTCCAACATATATTTTGGACTTTACAACTATCTCTATACCAACAGAAAAAATAGAAGGGAACAGCTGCAAACAACACACCCATGACATCACGCATGACATTTGTGCTGCCGACAGTCCTGTTGTATTGGTTTTAGTGCAGATTGTCCTGTTGTATTGGTTTTAGTGCAGATTGCCATGCCGACAGTCCTGTTGTATTGGTTTTAGTGCAGATTGCCATGCCGACAGTCCTGTTGTATTGGTTTTAGTGCAGATTGCCATGTCGACAGTCCTGTTGTATTGGTTTTAGTGCAGATTGCCATGCCGACAGTCCTGTTGTATTGGTTTTAGTGCAGATTGCCATGCCGACAGTCCTGTTGTATTGGTTTTAGTGCAGATTGTCCTGTTGTATTGGTTTTAGTGCAGATTGCCATGCCGACAGTCCTGTTGTATTGGTTTTAGTGCAGATTACCATGCCGACAGTCCTGTTGTATTGGTTTTAGTGCAGATTGCCATGCCGACAGTCCTGTTGTATTGGTTTTAGTGCAGATTACCATGCCAACAGTCCTGTTGTATTGGTTTTAGTGCAGATTGCCATGCCGACAGTCCTGTTGTATTGGTTTTAGTGCAGATTACCATGCCAACAGTCCTGTTGTATTGGTTTTAGTGCAGATTGCCATGCCGACAGTCCTGTTGTATTGGTTTTAGTGCAGATTGCCATGCCGACAGTCCTGTTGTATTGGTTTTAGTGCAGATTACCATGCCAACAGTCCTGTTGTATTGGTTTTAGTGCAGATTACCATGCCAACAGTCCTGTTGTATTGGTTTTAGTGCAGATTGCCATGCCAACAGTCCTGTTGTATTGGTTGTAGTCCAGATTGCCATGCCGACAGTCCTGTTGTATTGGTTTTAGTGCAGATTGCCATGCCGACAGTCCTGTTGTATTGGTTTTAGTGCAGATTGCCATGCTGACAGTCCTGTTGTATTGGTTTTAGTGCAGATTACCATGCCAACAGTCCTGTTGTATTGGTTTTAGTGCAGATTGCCATGCCGACAGTCCTGTTGTATTGGTTTTAGTGCAGATTGTCCTGTTGTATTGGTTTTAGTGCAGATTGCCATGCCGACAGTCCTGTTGTATTGGTTTTAGTGCAGATTACCATGCCGACAGTCCTGTTGTATTGGTTTTAGTGCAGATTACCATGCCGACAGTCCTGTTGTATTGGTTTTAGTGCAGATTACCATGCCAACAGTCCTGTTGTATTGGTTTTAGTGCAGATTGCCATGCCGACAGTCCTGTTGCATTGGTTTTAGTGCAGATTACCATGCCAACAGTCCTGTTGTATTGGTTTTAGTGCAGATTGCCATGCCGACAGTCCTGTTGTATTGGTTTTAGTGCAGATTGCCATGCCGACAGTCCTGTTGTATTGGTTTTAGTGCAGATTACCATGCCAACAGTCCTGTTGTATTGGTTTTAGTGCAGATTACCATGCCAACAGTCCTGTTGTATTGGTTTTAGTGCAGATTGCCATGCCAACAGTCCTGTTGTATTGGTTGTAGTCCAGATTGCCATGCCGACAGTCCTGTTGTATTGGTTTTAGTGCAGATTGCCATGCCGACAGTCCTGTTGTATTGGTTTTAGTGCAGATTGCCATGCCGACAGTCCTGTTGTATTGGTTTTAGTGCAGATTGCCATGCCGACAGTCCTGTTGTATTGGTTTTAGTGCAGATTGCCATGCCGACAGTCCTGTTGTATTGGTTTTAGTGCAGATTGCCATGCCAACAGTCCTGTTGTATTGGTTTTAGTGCAGATTGCCATGCCGATAGTCCTGTTGTATTGGTTTTAGTGCAGATTGCCATGCCGATAGTCCTGTTGTATTGGTTTTAGTGCAGATTGTCCTGTTGTATTGGTTTTAGTGCAGATTGCCATGCCGACAGTCCTGTTGTATTGGTTTTAGTGCAGATTGCCATGCCAACAGTCCTGTTGTATTGGTTTTAGTGCAGATTGTCCTGTTGTATTGGTTTTAGTGCAGATTGCCATGCCGATAGTCCTGTTGTATTGGTTTTAGTGCAGATTGTCCTGTTGTATTGGTTTTAGTGCAGATTACCATGCCAACAGTCCTGTTGTATTGGTTTTAGTGCAGATTGCCATGCCAACAGTCCTGTTGTATTGGTTTTAGTGCAGATTACCATGCCAACAGTCCGGTTATATTGGTTTTAGTGCAGATTGCCATGCAGACAGTCCTGTTGTATTGGTTTTAGTGCAGATTGCCATGCAGATAGTCCTGCTGTATTGGTTTTAGTGCAGATTACCATGCCAACAGTCCTGTTGTATTGGTTTTAATGTAGATTACCCTGCAGATAGTCCTGTTGTCTGCACTATGTAGGGAATAGGGTGCCATTTGGAACACAGTCGGGATGAAGAATAGGCTTCAACCCCAGAATACGTCTTGTGTCTGAGTCGTTGAGCCGTTAGGTCGTTGAGTCGTTGAGCCGTTGAGCCGTTGAGTTGAAGGAGAGCCCACAGTCCTTGGTAGCGGGCTGCGTTGCTGGCACTGTGTTATCCTCAAAGCGAGCAAAGAAGGTGTTTAGTTTGTCTGGAAGCAAGACATCGGTGTCAGTGATGTGGCTGATTTTCTTTTTGTAGTCTGTTATTGTCTGTGGACCCTGCCACATACATCTTGTCTCTGAGTCGTTGAGTTGCGACACCACTTTGTTCCTTTACTGACATTTCGCTTGTTTGATTGCCTTGTGAAGGGAATAACTCCACTGTTTGGATTTGGCCATATTCCCGGTCCTCTTTCCATGGTGCGGCAGCGTAGGCTAGTGGTTAGAGCATTGGACTAGTAACCGGAAGGTTGCGAGTTCAAACCCCCGAGCTGACAAGGTACAAATCTGTCGTTCTGCCCCTGAACAGGCAGTTAACCCACTGTTTCCAGGCCATCATTGAAAATAAGAATATGTTCTTAACTGACTTGCCTGGTAAAATAAAAAATAAATAAAAAAATGCAGGGGTATTCATTGCATTCTCAGTTTTGAGCGAATGCTGCTATCTATCCACCATTTCTGGTAGGTTTTAATAGTCACAGTGGAAACAACATCTCCAATGAACTTCCTTATAAACTGACTCACTGAATCAGCGTATAGATCTATATTCTTCTCTGAGGCTACCCGGAACATGTCCTAGTCCGCGTGATTGTTTTAATCTTGAAGCGTGGATTCCGATTGGTCAGACCAGCGTTGAATGGTCCTTGTCCGGGGTACATCCTGTTTGAGTTTCTGCCTATAGGAGGGGAGAAGCAAAAAAAAAAGTCGTGGTCAGATTTGCCGAACAGAGGGCGGGGTAGGGCTTTTGATGCATCACGGAAGTTAGAGTAGGTCAGATTTGCCGAACAGAGGGCGGGGTAGGGCTTTTGATGCATCACGGAAGTTAGAGTAGCAATGATCCAGAGTTTTACCAGCCTGGGTACTTACAATCAATATTTTAGGGACACTTGTTCTCAAATTTACTTTATTAAAATCCCCAGCTACAATAAATGCAGCCTCAGGATGTATGGTTTCCAGTTTGCGGAAACCAGTGGAGTTCCTTGAGGCCCGTCGTGGTATCGGCTTGATGGGGGATATACACGGCTGTGACAATAACCAACGAGAATTCTCTTGGAAGATAATACAGACGTCATTTGATTGTGAGGAATTCTAGGTCAGGTGAACCGAAGGACTTGAGTTCCTGTAGGTTGTTACAATTACACCATGATTTGTTAATCATGAAACATACACCCCTGCCCTTCTTCTTCCTTGTTTATTTATTCCTGTCAGCGCGACGCACAAAGAATCCCAGTGTGTGTGTGTGTGTGTGTGTGTGTGTGTGTGTGTGTGTGTGTGTGTGTGTGTGTGTGTGTGTGTGTGTGTGTGTGTGTGTGTGTGTGTGTGTGTGTGTGTGTGTGTGTGTGTGTGTGTGTGTGTGTGTGTGTGTGTGTGTACGTGCGGTTAAGGATGGGATGCAGACAGTCAGATCTGCTGGTATTCCCTCAGACATATAGTCAATGGCTGCTGCCAATACGTTCAGCGGGTCCTCAAAGGGGACGGTCACTTCCTCATGGGGCACGGTCACTTCCTCATGGGCGACGGTCACTTCCTCATGGGACACAGTCACTTCCTCATGGGATACAGTCACTTCCTCATGGGGCACGGTCACTTCCTCATGGGGGACAGTCACTTCCTCATGGGGCACGGTCACTTCCTCAAAGGGGACGGGCACTTCCTCATGGGTGACAGCTGGAAAACATAGACACTCTAGTGGCTTCAACCAAAGGTTCACAGGGTTGGTATGTAGGTTGTTAGGGGAACCACTAACCCAGTTACCTGACTGGGACACCTGATCTGTGTTCCATTGTATGGCACGAGCCTGATCTGTGTTCCATTGTATTGGCACCTGATCTGCCTGAATTGGCTGTGTTCCATTCCATTGTATTGGCACTAGTCTGATCTGTGTTCCATTGTATTGGCACTAGCCTGATCTGTGTTCCATTGAATTGGCACTAGCCTGATCTGTGTTCCATTGTATTGGCACGAGTCTGATCTGTGTTCCATTGTATTGGCACTAGCCTGATCTGTGTTCCATTGTATTGGCACTAGCCTGATCTGTGTTCCATTGTATTGATTAGTGTAGTGTCAACAACGCACCCACTGCCAGCTAGCCTACTTCAGCAGTACTGTATCATTTTAATCATTTTAGTCAATAAGATTCTTGCTACATAAGCTTAACTTTCTGAACATTCGAGACGTGTAGTCCACTTGTCATTCCAATCTCCTTTGCATTAGCGTAGCCTCTTCTGTAGCCTGTCAACTATGTGTCTGTCTATCCCTGTTCTCTCCTCTCTGCACAGACCATACAAACGCTCCACACCGCGTGGCCGCGGCCACCCTAATCTGGTGGTCCCAGTGCGTACGACCCACGTGGAGTTCCAGGTCTCCGGTAGCCTCTGGAATTGCCGATCTGCGGTCAACAAGGCAGAGTTCATCTCAGCCTATGCCTCCCTCCAGTCCCTCGACTTCTTGGCACTGACGGAAACATGGATCACCACAGACAACACTGCTAATCCTACTGCTCTCTCTTCGTCCGCCCACGTGTTCTCGCACACCCGAGAGCTTCTGGTCAGCGGGGTGGTGGCACCGGGATCCTCATCTCTCCCAAGTGGTCATTCTCTCTTTCTCCCCTTACCCATCTGTCTATCGCCTCCTTTGAATTCCATGCTGTCACAGTTACCAGCCCTTTCAAGCTTAACATCCTTATCATTTATCGCCCTCCAGGTTCCCTAGGAGAGTTCATCAATGAGCTTGATGCCTTGATAAGCTCCTTTCCTGAGGACGGCTCACCTCTCACAGTTCTGGGCGACTTTAACCTCCCCACGTCTACCTTTGACTCATTCCTCTCTGCCTCCTTCTTTCCACTCCTCTCCTCTTTTGACCTCACCCTCTCACCTTCCCGCCCTACTCACAAGGCAGGAAATACGCTCGACCTCATCTTTACTAGATGCTGTTCTTCCACTAACCTCATTGCAACTCCCCTCCAAGTCTCCGACCACTACCTTGTGTATCCTTTTCCCTCTCGCTCTCATCCAACACCTCCCACTCTGCCCCTACTCGGATGGTATCGCGCCGTCCCAACCTTCGCTCTCTCTCCCCCGCTACTCTCTCCTCTTCCATCCTATCATCTCTTCCCTCTGCTCAAACCTTCTCCAACCTATCTCCTGACTCTGCCTCCTCAACCCTCCTCTCCTCCCTCTCTGCATCCTTTGACTCTCTATGTCCCCTATCCTGCAGGCCGGCTCGGTCCTCCCCTCCCGCTCCGTAGCTCGATGACTCATTGCGAGCTCACAGAACAGGGCTCCGGGCAGCCGAGCGGAAATGGAGGAAAACTCGCCTCCCTGCGGACCTGGCATCCTTTCACTCCCTCCTCTCTACATTTTCCTCCTCTGTCTCTGCTGCTAAAGCCACTTTCTACCACTCTAAATTCCAAGCATCTGCCTCTAACCCTAGGAAGCTCTTTGCCACCTTCTCCTCCCTCCTGAATCCCCCCCTCCCCCCTCCTCCCTCTCTGCAGATGACTTCGTCAACCATTTTGAAAAGAAGGTCGACGACATCCGATCCTCGTTTGCTAAGTCAAACGACACCGCTGGTTCTGCTCACACTGCCCTACCCTGTGCTCTGACCTCTTTCTCCCCTCTCTCTCCAGATGAAATCTCGCGTCTTGTGACGGCCGGCCGCCCAACAACCTGCCCGCTTGACCCTATCCCCTCCTCTCTTCTCCAGACCATTTCCAGAGACCTTCTCCCTTACCTCACCTCGCTCATCATCTCATCCCTGACCGCTGGCTACGTCCCTTCCGTCTTCAAGAGAGCGAGAGTTGCACCCCTTCTGAAAAAACCTACACTCGATCCCTCTGATGTCAACAATTACAGACCAGTATCCCTTCTTTCTTTTCTCTCCAAAACTCTTGAACGTGCCGTCCTTGGCCAGCTCTCCCACTATCTCTCTCTGAATGACCTTCTTGATCCAAATCAGTCAGGTTTCAAGACTAGTCATTCAACTGAGACTGCTCTCCTCTGTATCACGGAGGCGCTCCGCACTGCTAAAGCTAACTCTCTCTCCTCTGCTCTCATCCTTCTAGATCTATCGGCTGCCTTCGATACTGTGAACCATCAGATCCTCCTCTCCACCCTCTCCGAGTTGGGCATCTCCGGCGCGGCCCACGCTTGGATTGCGTCCTACCTGACAGGTCGCTCCTACCAGGTGGCGTGGCGAGAATCTTTCTTCTCACCATGCGCTCTCACCACTGGTGTCCCCCAGGGCTCTGTTCTAGGCCCTCTCCTATTCTCGCTATACACCAAGTCACTTGGTTCTGTCATAACCTCACATGGTCTCTCCTATCATTGCTATGCAGATGACACACAATTAATCTTCTCCTTTCCCCCTTCTGATGACCAGGTGGCGAATCGCATCTCTGCATGTCTGGCAGACATATCAGTGTGGATGACGGATCACCACCTCAAGCTGAACCGAGGCAAGACGGAGCTGCTCTTCCTCCCGGGGAAGGACTGTCCGTTCCATGATCTCGCCATCACGGTTGACAACTCCATTGTGTCCTCCTCCCAGAGCGCTAAGAACCTTGGCGTGATCCTGGACAACACCCTGTCATTCTCAACCAACATCAAGGCGGTGGCCCGTTCCTGTAGGTTCATGCTCTACAACATCCGCAGAGTACGACCCTGCCTCACACAGGAAGCGGCGCAGGTCCTAATCCAGGCACTTGTCATCTCCCGTCTGGATTACTGCAACTCGCTGTTGGCTGGGCTCCCTGCCTGTGCCATTAAACCCCTTCAACTCATCCAGAACGCCGCAGCCCGTCTGGTGTTCAACCTTCCCAAGTTCTCTCACGTCACCCCGCTCCTCCGTTCTCTCCACTGGCTTCCAGTTGAAGCTCGCATCCGCTACAAGACCATGGTGCTTGCCTACGGAGCTGTGAGGGGAACGGCACCTCAGTACCTCCAGGCTCTGATCAGGCCCTACACCCAAACAAGGGCACTGCGTTCATCCACCTCTGGCCTGCTCGCCTCCCTACCACTGAGGAAGTACAGCTCCCGCTCAGCCCAGTCAAAACTGTTCGCTGCTCTGGCCCCCCAATGGTGGAACAAACTCCCTCACGACGCCAGGACAGCGGAGTCAATCACCACCTTCCGGAGACACCTGAAACCCCACCTCTTTAAGGAATACCTAGGATAGGATAAGTAATCCCTCTCACCCCCCCCCTTTAAGATTTAGATGCACTATTGTAAAGTGACTGTTCCACTGGATGTCATAAGGTGAATGCACCAATTTGTAAGTCGCTCTGGATAAGAGCGTCTGCTAAATTACTTAAATGTAAAATGTAAATGTATTGGCACAAGCCTGATCTGTGTTCCATTGTATTGGCACTAGCCTGATCTGTGTTCCATTGAATTGGCACTAGCCTGATCTGTGTTCCATTGAATTGGCACTAGCTTGATCTGTGTTCCATTTTATTGGCACTAGCCTGATCTGTGTTCCATTGTATTGGCACTAGCCTGATCTGTGTTCCATTGTATTGGCACTAGCCTGATCTGTGTTCCATTGTATTGGCACTAGCCTGATCTGTGTTCCATTGAATTGGCACTAGCCTGATCTGTGTTCCATTGAATTGGCACTAGCTTGATCTGTGTTCCATTTTATTGGCACTAGCCTGATCTGTGTTCCATTGTATTGGCACTAGCCTGATCTGTGTTCCATTGTATTGGCACTAGCCTGATCTGTGTTCCATTGTATTGGCACTAGCCTGATCTGTGTTCCATTGAATTGGCACTAGCCTGAAATAACATACTGTAAGGTCAAAAGGATTTCTCTAGTGGAGTTGTTGTTCTTTGCTTCATCATCATCATCATCATCATCAACGGCCTGTCCCTCCAACAACAACAACAACAACAACAACAACAACAACAACAACAACATACCACCTCACTAAGTGCATCCGTCGTCCTTGTGGCTCCATGACACTACCTTTCACGGTATGACAGGTGCTCTGTACCACCCCCCCCCCATCCCACCCCCCGCAATTACTTTTCAATTAGCAACGATGAGCGTTAGTCATCGAGCGTAGCCAACGTTATTTTACAGCCTCAGTGTCTTAGTCCATTAGTGACTGTGTGTGTGTGTGTGTGTGTGTGTGTGTGTGTGTGTGTGTGTGTGTGTGTGTGTGTGTGTGTGTGTGTGTGTGTGTGTGTGTGTGTGTGTGTGTGTGTGTGTGTGTGTGTGTGTGTGTGTGTGTGTGTGTGTGTGTGTGTGTGTGTGTGTGTGTGTGTGTGTCTCCTGAGGAGAAAGAGAGGTGGGTAGATAGGAGCCATCGCCCCACTTAATAGAGGGAGAAAGTAAAAGCAATTAACGCTACATTAACATTGTGCTAATAAGGCTGTGTGCTGCAGAAGGGCTGTGTGCTGCAGAGGGCTGTGTGCTGTAGATGGGCTGTGTGCTGCAGAAGGGCTGTGTGCTGCAGAAGGGCTGTGTGCTGCAGAGGGCTGTGTGCTGCAGAAGGGCTGTGTGCTGCAGATGGGCTGTGTGCTGCAGAGGGCTGTGTGCTGCAGAAGGGCTGTGTGCTGCAGATGGGCTGTGTGCCGCAGAAGGGCTGTGTGCCGCAGAGGGCTGTGTGCTGCAGAGGGCTGTGTGCTGCAGAGGGCTGTGTGCTGCAGAAGGGCTGTGTGCTGCAGAAGGCTGTGTGCTGCAGAGGGCTGTGTGCTGCAGAGGGCTGTGTGCTGCAGAAGGCTGTGTGCTGCAGAGGGCTGTGTGCTGCAGAAGGGCTGTGTGCTGCAGAAGGCTGTGTGCTGCAGAGGGCTGTGTGCTGCAGAAGGCTGTGTGCTGCAGAGGGCTGTGTGCTGCAGAGGGCTGTGGTTGGGACAGAAAGAAACAACCCTCATGCAGTAGCCCCTGCCCTCATACCACTTGCTGACAGCTGAAAGGACTGGATACCTACATTATATGCAACATGGTAGCTAATCCACCATGCCTAGAGGCTTCAGCATGCCTCAGTTCGGCTGGCGCCTAGACAAGTTCGGTAAGCTCGAATAAGATGGCGCCGAAGAACTTGGCTGATGATTAAATTCTCCCAACCAATTGTGCTATTTATTTTGTGTAGCTTTTTTTTTTTTACTTATTGTGTACATAATGTTGCTGCTACCGTCTCTTATGACCGACGATAACTTCTGGACATCACTCACCGTGGACTGGAAGAAACGTTTTCCTTTTAACACCTTTCACTGGAACAGGCCCAGATCCACGCCTTTCACTGGAACAGGCCCAGATCCCTACCTTTTGCGTGAAGAAAAGATGCTGGAAAAGTGGCTGCAGATCGGGCAGCCTTCTGAGAATCAGGGGGCGAGCGAGTAAACTCCCACCTCTTCTTGCTAACGTGCGTCATTGGAAAATAAAATTGATGCCCTACAATTAAGTTTATCCTACTAACGGGACATTAAAAACTGTAACTCTTATGTTTCACCGAGACGTGGCTGAACGAAGATACGGACAAGATATGGACAATATAGAGCTAGAGGGATTTTAATTGCACCAGCAGAACGGGCACTACCTCTGGTGAGACGAGGGGTGGGAGGTACAGTATGTGTCTATTTGTCAATAACAGCTGGTGTGCAATATCTAATATTAAAGAAGTCTCTCGGTATTGCCCACCTGAGGTAGAGTACCTTATGATAAGCTGTAGACCACACTATCTACCAAGAGAGTCCTCATCTGTATTATTCGTAGTCCTCTTTTTACCACCACAGAACGAAGCTGGCACTAAGACCGCACTCAACCATCTCTATAAGGCCATAAGAAAATAAGAAAATGCTCCTAGTGGACGGGGACTTAAATGCAGGCAAACTTAAATAAGTTTTACCAAATCTTTACCAGCCTTTCACACGTGCAACCAGGGGAAAAAAATCCTAGACCACCTCTACTCCACACACAAAGAACACAGAGATGCATACAAAGCTCTCCCCTGTCCTCCATTTGGCAAATCTGACCAAACTTCTATCCTCCTGATTCCTGCTTACAAGCAAAAACTAAAGAAGGAAGTACTAGTGACTCGCTCAATACGGAAGTGGACAGATGACGCGGATGCTACACTACAGGACAGTTTTGCAGCACAGACTGGAATATGCTCTGGGTTCATCCAATGGCAGTGAGGAGTACACCCTCGAAGAAAAAGAAACGCACACCTATTTAGGCGAGGTGCTGGCTAGCGGAGTAGACAACTTCAAAATAAAAGATAGGAGCTAAGAGCTCAGATGCAAAAATGTAATTACCAACGTTTCGACAGCCAAGCCGTCTTCATCAGGGTATAATCACAAACACTGAGGGATGACTCATTTATATAGTGTCAAAAGACACAGGTGTCTGTAATCATGGCCAAGAGTGGCCTATTATCATTGGTTAATTATCAAATATTAAAATGGCATACAAACAACAAATGGATAGCATACGATCATAAATTAATTTTCGACTACACAAGCTTGCAAACAATTACAATGGCAAAGTCACAATAATCACAAGAATGGCTTCAGATCAAAGTCTACGTTGAGACCGAAGGGAGCAAGGGTCTTTAAGTTAAAGATCCAGGCAGTCTCTCGTTTTAACAATAAATTATCAAGGTCACCCCTTCTCCTAGGGAGGGTTACATGTTCGATGCCAATATAACGCAGAGAAGAAATCGAGTGGCCTGCCTCCAAGAAGTGGGCCGCAACTGGGTAAGTAAAGTTTTTACACTTAATGGTGCTACAATGCTCTGAGATACGTACTTTTAATTCGCGCTTTGTTTTACCCACATAATTTTTAGCACAAGGACAAGTTATAAGATAAATAACTGCCTTAGTGGAGCATGTAATAACACCTTTGATTGGGATCGATTTCCCTGTTTGTGGGTGAGGAGTACACCACCTCAGTTTATCGGGTTACATCAATAACTGCATCGATGATGTCTTCCCCACGGTGACTGTACGTACATACCCCAACCAGAAGCCATGGATTACAGGCAACAACCGCATTGAGCTAAAGGCTAGATCTGCCACTTTCAAGGAGCAGGAGCCTAATCCAGACGCTTACAAGAAATCCCGCTATGCCCTCAGACAAACCATCAAACAAGCAAAGCGTCAATACAGGACTACGATTGAACCCTACTTCACCGGCTCTGACGCTCGTCAGATGTGGCAGGGCTTAAAAACTATTACGGACTACAAAGGGAATTACAGACACGAGCTGCCCAGTGATGCGAGACTACCAGATGAGCTAAATGCCTTTTATGCTCACTTCGAGGCAAGCAACACTGAAGGATGCACAAGAGCACCAGCTGTTCTAGATAACGCTCTCGGTAGCCGATGTGAACAAAACCTTTAAACAGGTCAACATTCACAAAGTCGCTGGGCCAGACATATTACCAGGACGTTTACTCAAAGCATGCGCAGACCAACTGTCAAGTGTCTTCATTGGCCGAGTCTGTAATACCTACACGTTTCAAGCAGACCACCATAGTCCCTGTGCCCAAGGAAGCGATGGTAACCTGCGTAAATGATTACCGCCCCGTGGCACTCATGTCGGTAGCCATGAAGGGCTTTGAAAGGCTGGTAATGGCTCAAATCAACAGCATCCTCCCAGACACCCTAGATCCACTCCAATTTGCATACCACCCCAACATATCCACAGATAACACAATCTCAATCGCACCCCACACTGTCCTTTCTCACCTGGACAAAAGGAACACCTTAGTCAGAATGCTGTTCATTGACTACAGCTCAGCATTCAACGCCATATTGCCCACGAAGATCATCACTAAGCTAAGGACTGTGGGGCTAAACACCTCCCTCTGAAACTGGATCCTGGACTTCCTGATGGACCGCCCCCCAGGTGGTAAGAGTAGGCAACAACACATCTGCCACGCTGATCCTCAACACAGGGGCCCCTCAGGAGTGTGTATGTAGTCCCCTCCTGTCCTCTCTGTTCACCCACGACTGCGTGGCCAAAGATGACTCCAAGAACCATCAATAAGTTTGCTGAAGACACAACAGTGGTAGGCCTGATCACCGACGGCCTATAGGGAGGTGGTCAGAGAACTGTCAGTGTGGTACCAGGACAACAACCTCTCCCTCAATGTGAGCAAGACAAAGGAGCTGGTCGTGGACTACAGGAAAAGGCAGGCCGAACAGGCCCCCATTTACAACAACGGGGCAGTAGTGGAGCGGGTCGAGAGCTTCAAGTTCCTTGGTGCCCACATCACCAACGAACTATCACCAAACATACCAAGACAGTCGGGAAGAGGGCGCGACAAAATATTTTCCCCCTCAGGAGACTGAAAAGATTTGGCATGGGTCCCCAGATCCTCAAAAGGTTCTACAGCTGCACCATCGAGAGCATCCTGACACCGGTTGCATCACCTGCTGGTATGACAACTTATCTGACTGTAAGGCGGTACAGAGGGTAGTGCGAACGGCCCAGTTCATCACTGGGGACGGCTTCCTGCCATCCAGGACCTTTATAATAGGGGGTGTCATAGGAAAGTCCAGAAAATTGTCAGAGACTCCAGTCACCCAAGTTATAGACTGTTTTCTCTGCTACCGCACGGCAAGCGGTACTGGAGCGCCAAGTCTAGGACCAAAAGGCTCCTCAACAGCTTCTACCCCCAAGCCATAAGACTGCTCAACAATTAATAAAATTGCCACCAGACAATTTACACTGACCCTCCTCCCTCCCTTTTGTACACTGCTGCTACTCGCTGTTTGTTTATTATCTATGCATAATCACTCACAATCTCCCACCTACATGTACGAATTACCTCAACTAATCTGTACCCCTGCACACTGACTCGGTACCGGTGCACCCTGTATTTAGCCTCGTTATTCTTATTGTGTTACTTTTTATTATTACTTTTTATTCTAGTCTACTTGGTAAATATTTTCTTAACTCTTCTTGAACTGTACTGTTTGTTAAGCATTGCAAGGTAAAGTCTACACTTGTTGTATTCGGGGCATGGTGACAAATAAAGTTTGATTTGATTTGAACGGGTGTGCTAAAATGAAATACCATTGGTTGAAAAACGAGAAAAAAGCAGCACGTTTGTCCATTTGCGATGCAGTCAGAATTCATCTAAGATAACTCAAGAAATCTGTCATTAATTTTGACGTTGTTACCGAGGAGATCTTCGCGCAATTTTACATCTGACTAGGATGTTTGCTGTGCAGTATTTCTGAAGTGAAAAGAATTGCACGAGGACAAATCATCTCTAGTTAAATGACAACAGGAACTTCACCGAATAATCCCTACTGTTGACCAACTGGTCGACAAGGCGACATAAACTTCAGCTACTGACTTCGGCTTACCTCTCGAACAAAATTCTAAAACGTCACAAAATATCATCAGAATATTTTGTGTGCACAAACTGTTCCGAACTGTTTCAGCTGGGAAACATGCAAACCTTTTAGGAGGACTGCAAGGATAAGGACTACATCAAACTACACCCAACCAACACACTTCAGCGATGCACACCAAACTACACCCAACACCTTTCAGCAATGCACACCAAACTACACCTAACCAACACCCTTTAGCGATGCACACCAAACTACACCCAACACCTTTCAGCAATGCACACCAAACTACACCTAACCAACACCCTTCAGCGATGCACACCAAACTACACCCAACACCTTTCAGCAATGCACACCAAACTACACCTAACCAACACCCTTTAGCGATGCACACCAAACTACACCCAACACCTTTCAGCAATGCACACCAAACTACACCTAACCAACACCCTTTAGCGATGCACACCAAACTACACCCAACACCTTTCAGCAATGCACACCAAACTACACCTAACCAACACCCTTTAGCGATGCACACCAAACTACACCCAACACCTTTCAGCAATGCACACCAAACTACACCTAACCAACACCCTTCAGCAATGCACACCAAACTACACCCATCCAACACCCTTCAGTGATGCACACCAAACTACACCCAACACCCTTCAGTGATGCACACCAAACTACACCCAACCAACACCCTTCAGAGATGCACACCAAACTACACCCAACATCCTTCAGTGATGCACACCAAACTACACCCAACCAACACCCTTCAGTGATGCACACTAAACTACACCCAACACCCTTTGGCATCACATCGGGGCTCATGAGAATGCCATACGACAGCTTCATCATGACCTTCCCAACCATCATGACCTCTGTCACCTTCAGCCTCGCCTTTCATCCGGGATGTGCTCCTGCTCAGTTTCACACAAAACAACAAACTTCAATCTCAGCGCTTAGAACTGAAATCTCAAGAGATTATTTAAGTGGTTTTAGCTGCATTTTCAAATAATGACATGCTATTTATGGTTGAAATGAAGCAGGGTTTAACAGTAAGCTGGCATCATGTGGATTAATTGTCTGTTCCACTGTTTGATGATACAAAAGCATCAAAGTAATATGGTGTCTATATTACTCACTAATTCCAGCCTGTTAGTTCTGCTGATTAAGGTTATTAAATTGTGTTAATAGATGAAGTTGTGTTAATTGTTTATTTTTTCTATTAAAACGTCACACTCATTAGCTTAGCGGTCACTCTGAATGGCAGTCTCAAGTCATTGAGACGGAGTCACTTTTCTCTGATTTAAAGTTATTGGTTCCTGATGAAAATGGACCCCATCAGACCACTTCGTTCCGCAGCCATGGGAAACATCACTGATCCCATTATTTGACGTCACATAGCGTGACAATTCCGCACGCACTGAGGGACGAGCGTCACGCAGGAGTGACGACCGCCTGAAGTAAGACAATGCCATTTTCCAGCTTTAGATGTGAGAATAAGGCCCAGGTCATATCATACTTTTATTCTTCACGTATGCTACAGACCAGGGGGAACCTGATCCCAGATCAGCCCTGCTACTGACCAGGGGGAACGTGATCCCAGATCAGCCCTGCTACCGACCAGGGGGAACCTGATCCCAGATCAGCCCTGCTACTGACCAGGGGGAACGTGATCCCAGATCAGCCCTGCTACCGACCAGGGGGAACCTGATCCCAGATCATCCCTGCTACCGACCAGGGGGAACCTGATCCCAGATCAGCCCTGCTACTGACCAGGGGGAACGTGATCCCAGATCAGCCCTGCTACCGACCAGGGGGAACCTGATCCCAGATCAGCCCTGCTACTGACCAGGGGGAACCTGATCCCAGATCAGCCCTGCTACTGACCAGGGGGAACCTGATCCCAGATAGACCAGGGGGAACCTGATCCCAGATCAGCCCTGCTACTGACCAGGGGGAACCTGATCCCAGATCAGCCCTGCTACTGACCAGGGGGAACGTGATCCCAGATCAGCCCTGCTACTGACCAGGGGGAACGTGATCCCAGATCAGCCCTGCTACCGACCAGGGGGAACCTGATCCCAGATAGACCAGGGGGAACCTGGTCCCAGATCAGCCCTGCTACAGACCAGGGGGAACCTGGTCCCAGATCAGCCCTGCTACCGACCAGGGGGAACCTGATCCCAGATAGACCAGGGGGAACCTGGTCCCAGATCAGCCCTGCTACAGACCAGGGGGAACCTGGTCCCAGATAGACCAGGGGGAACCTGATCCCAGATCAGCCCTGCTACAGACCAGGGGGAACCTGATCCCAGATCAGCCCTGCTACAGACCAGGGGGAACCTGGTCCCAGATCAGCCCTGCTACCGACCAGGGGGAACCTGGTCCCAGATAGACCAGGGGGAACCTGGTCCCAGATCAGCCCTGCTACCGACCAGGGGGAACCTGGTCCCAGATAGACCAGGGGGAACCTGATCCCAGATCAGCACTGCTACCGACCAGGGGGAACCTGGTCCCAGATAGACCAGGGGGAACCTGATCCCAGATCAGCCCTGCTACCGACCAGGGGGAACCTGGTCCCAGATCAGCCCTGCTACTGACCAGGGGGATCCTGATCCTAGATCAGCCCTGCTACAGACCAGGAGGAACCTGGTCCCAGATCAGCCCTGCTACTGACCAGGGGGATCCTGATCCTAGATCAGCCCTGCTACCGACCAGGGGGAACCTGATCCCAGATAGACCAGGGGGAACCTGGTCCCAGATCAGCCCTGCTACAGACCAGGGGGAACCTGGTCCCAGATCAGCCCTGCTACCGACCAGGGGGAACCTGATTCCAGATCAGCCCTGCTACCGACCAGGGGGAACCTGGTCCCAGATAGACCAGGGGGAACCTGGTCCCAGATCAGCCCTGCTACCGACCAGGGGGAACCTGGTCCCAGATAGACCAGGGGGAACCTGATCCCAGATCAGCACTGCTACTGACCAGGGGGAACCTGATCCCAGATCAGCCCTGCTACAGACCAGGGGGAACCTGATCCTAGATAGACCAGGGGGAACCTGATCCCAGATTAGCCCTGCTACCGACCAGGGGGAACCTGGTCCCAGATAGACCAGGGGGAACCTGATCCCAGATCAGCACTGCTACTTGTTAGAAGTAGCGATGAAAAGGAGCAACAAAAACACTCAATCACTGACCTATATACCAACAAGCGACACTCCTAAATTGGTTGTGTAGTCCAACTGCACAGACACAAGAATCAAAATACACCCGGCTATACCGTACATGTACAGACAGAACCAGGCGGATTAAAGCTACAAGAATAATGCCTCTCTCCTCATGCAGAGGCTGATAGGGATATCAGGGGAGATGTGAGTGTCGCAGGCCGCAGGAAGTGGAATACAACACTGGACTTAACAAAGCATCACAAGTCGAAGAGAAGAGGCTCTAAACCCCTTCTGCTAGGCCTCCGAAATGTCAGCAATGACAGCACCATCACTCATTACAAATGGGTCTCTCTTGGTGTGTGTGTGTGTGTGTGTGTGTGTGTGTGTGTGTGTGTGTGTGTGTGTGTGTGTGTGTGTGTGTGTGTGTGTGTGTGTGTGTGTGTGTGTGTGTGTGTGTGTGTGTGTGTGTGTGTGTGTGTGTGTGTGTGTGTGTGTGTGTGTGTGTGTGCGTGTGCATGCGTGCGCGTGTGCATGTGTCTCCTCACACTGACCTCTGTGTGTGTGCGTGTGTGTGTGTGTGTGTGTGCGTGTGCGTGCGTGTGCGTGCGTGTGCATGTGTCTCCTCACACTGACCTCTGTGTGTCTGTGTGTGTGTGTGCGTGTGCGTGCGTGTGCATGTGTCTCCACACACTGACCTCTGTGTGTGTGTGTGTGTGTGTGTGCGCGTGCATGTGCATGTGTGTGTGTGTGCGCGCGCGTGCATGTGCATGTGCGTGTGTCTCCTCACACTGACCTCTGTGTGTCTGTGTGTGTTGTGATCCTCCGGGGTCTCTATGTCTGCTGAGAGCCGACACGCTGGTGATGCTGGGAGGAGATATGCAATTATTCAAAACAGGAGAGGAGAGAAGCATTGGCTGCTTGTGGCGATGGTTTGGGGCCGTAACAGTCCTCTCACGTTTTCTATGTTTCCTCACTTTGTTTTGTATGACTGCATCAACTCAAACTGAAAGAAAGCTAACACTTTGAATGTTCCTTCATAATCCCCAGAATCCCCAGCTCCTGAATGGTAATCAGGATGGGAGATGCCATTTGCCTTTTGTATATAATAAATGTTTGCCTTTCCATTCAGGGGTATTACATTTAAGTCATTTAGCAGTATGACCGTGCCGGTTCGAATCCTGCCGACTACGCCAAATGTAACAAATGTGGATCACACCATCAATATAATACCCTATATACCTTTGTACCCTATATACCTTTATACCCTATATACCTTTATACCCTATATACCTTTATACCCTATATACCTTTATACCCTTTATACCCTTTATACCCTATATACCTTTATACCCTTTATACCCTATATACCTTTATACCCTTTATACCTTTATACCCTATATACAGTTATACCCTATATACCCTATATACCTTTTTTGTATTTCATTTGTACCTTTATTTAACCAGGCAAGTCAGTTAAGAATTCTTATTTTCATAACAGCCTAGGAACAGCGGGTTAACTGCCTTGTTCAGGGGCAGAATGACAGATTTTGTACCTTGTCAGCTCGGGGGTTTGAACTTGCAACCTTCTGGTTACTAGTCCAACGCTCTAACCACTAGGCTACCCTGCCTAGTGGTTAGAGGTGAGAGGTCTCACGGGGTGAGAGACCTTAGAGATACGTGAGATTGTCATACAAATGCTTGCGAAGTAAATTATTATAAAAACAAAGCCATAACAGTCATCTCTGCACACCCATCCTGATAACTCTGGCTAACACACGTCCATAATACAGGTAGTGGGTGCAATTGGTTGAGAGGGAGGTTTGACTAATTACTTTAATGTATTGGAGTCATGCTCACTAAATATATAAATTGTGTTCTGTGGGGAAGGCTTGGTTTCAATGATCAATCTTGTTATGGACAAGCTTACAAGATAACAGCTTTTCATTGTAAAATGAAAAACACCACGCACATACTTGAGTGCGTGCATGCACACACAGACGGACACACACACAGACGGACACACACACAGACGGACACACACACAGACGGACACACAGACGGACACACACACAGACGGAGACACACACAGACGTACACACACACAGACGGGGACACACACACAGACGGACACACACACAGACGGACACACACACAGACGGACACACACACAGACGGACACACACAGACGGACACACACACAGACGGACACACACACAGACGGACACACACACAGACGGACACACAGACGGGGACACACAGACGGGGACACACAGACGGACACACAGACGGAAAAACACCACGCACATACTTGAGTGCGTGCATGCACACACAGACGGACACACACACAGACGGACACACACACAGACGGACACACAGACGGACACACAGACGGACACACACACAGACGGAGACACACACAGACGGACACACACACAGACGGGGACACACACACAGACGGACACACACACAGACGGACACACACACAGACGGACACACAGACGGGGACACACAGACGGGGACACACAGACGGACACACAGACGGAAAAACACCACGCACATACTTGAGTGCGTGCATGCACACACAGACGGACACACACACAGACGGACACACACACAGACGGACACACAGACGGACACACAGACGGACACACACACAGACGGAGACACACACAGACGGACACACACACAGACGGGGACACACACACAGACGGACACACACACAGACGGACACACACACAGACGGACACACAGAGACGGACACACACACAGACGGACACACACACAGACGGACACACACACAGACGGACACACAGACGGGGACACACAGACGGACACACACACAGACGGAGACACACACAGACGTACACACACACAGACGGGGACACACACACAGACGGACACACACACAGACGGACACACACACAGACGGACACACACACAGACGGACACACACACAGACGGACACACACACAGACGGACACACACACAGACGGACACACAGACGGGGACACACAGACGGACACACACAGACGGACACACAGACGGAAAAACACCACGCACATACTTGAGTGCGTGCATGCACACACAGACGGACACACACACAGACGGACACACACACAGACGGACACACAGACGGACACACAGACGGACACACACACAGACGGAGACACACACAGACGGACACACACACAGACGGGGACACACACACAGACGGACACACACACAGACGGACACACACAGACGGACACACAGAGACGGACACACACACAGACGGACACACACACAGACGGACACACACACAGACGGACACACAGACGGGGACACACAGACGGGGACACACAGACGGACACACACAGACGGACACACACACAGACGGACACACACACATACTTGTCCCAGTCTGGCGATGTGGTGTGGATGTTCCAATCTGTTGCATTTACTTTTTTGTCTTTTCATCTGTTGTTGTTGTTGTTGAATTTTATTTTATTTCACCTTTATTTAACCAGGAAGTGATGATTGAGATTAAAATCTCTTTTTCAAGAGCGTCCTGGCCAAGATAGGCAGCACCAAGTCAGTACAAAAAAATTACAGACAGACAACATGAAAAACTACAAGTAATCTAGTAAAAACCATTGAATTCACAAGAGTATAAAACAGCAAATTAAAAACATTGACAGGTCAGGGAATCAGCCTCAAGATCCTTCATCAGTGATTTAAAAACATTGACAGGTCAGGGAATCAGCCTCAAAATCCTTCATCAGTGATTTAAAAACATTGACAGGTCAGGGAATCAGCCTCAAGATCCTTCAACAGTGATTTAAAAACATTGACAGGTCAGGGAATCAGCCTCAAGATCCTTCAACAGTGATTTAAAAACATTGACAGGTCAGGGAATCAGCCTCAAGATCCTTCAACAGTGATTTAAAAACATTGACAGGTCAGGGAATCAGCCTCAAAATCCTTCAACAGTGATTTAAAAACATTGACAGGTCAGGGAATCAGCCTCAAAATCCTTCATCAGTGATTTAAAAACACCAATCGGGACAAGTTCTTCCAGTTTAAAAGTATTTTGTAAGGTGTTCCAAGACGATGGCGCAGAGAACATAAAAACCCTTTTACCATTTACATTTAAGTCATTTAGCAGACGCTCTTATCCAGAGCGACTTACATTCAGTTCGAACATTTGGAACAGTTAGCAGGATAAAGTCCAGCGAACGAAGAGAGTACCCACCACATCTCTGAACAATAGAAATGCACAAATAAAAAGGTAGTAAACCCAAAATGGCTTTGTAAATAAAAGTATACCAGTGACTGAGCCTACGAGTGACTAGAGAAGACCAGCCAACCCTGGTATACAAAGTACAGCGGTGCCACATCTGGAACCCCCTCACCACATCCAGATCCCCCCTCATCACATCTGGACCCCCCCCCTCACCACATCTAGATCCCCCACCACATCCAGATCCCCCCTCACCACATCCAGATCCCCCTCACCACATCCAGATCCCCCTCACCACATCCAGATCCCCCCTCACCACATCCAGATCCCCCCCTCACCACATCCAGATCCCCCCTCACCACATCCAGATCCCCCCCCTCACCACATCCAGATCCCCCTCACCACATCTGGACCCCCTCACACCATCCAGATCCCCCCCCCCCACCACATCCAGATCCCCCCTCACCACATCTAGAACCCCCCCCTCACCACATCCAGACCCCCCCCCTCACCACATCCAGATCCCCCCCCTCACCACATCTAGAACCCCCCCACCACATCTAGATCCCCCTCACCACATCTAGAACCCCCCCCTCACCACATCCAGATCCCCCCTCACCACATCTAGATCCCCCCCCTCACCACATCCAGATCCCCCCCTCACCACATCTAGAACCCCCCTCACCACATCTGGACCCCCTCACCACATCTGGACCCCCCCTCACCACATCTAGAACCCCCTCACCACATCTGGATCCCCCCTCACCACATCCAGATCCCCCCTCACCACATCTAGAACCCCCTCACACCATCCAGATCCCCCCCTCACCACATCTAGATCCCCCCTCACCACATCCAGATCCCCCCTCACCACATCTGGACCCCCCCCTCACCACAACTGGATCCCCCCTCACCACATCCAGATCCCCCCTCACCACATCCAGATCCCCCCTCACCACATCTGGACCCCCCCCCCATATGTGTTATTTCATAGTTTTGATGTCTTCACTGTTATTCTACAATGTAGAAAATAGTAAAAACAAAGAAAAACCCTTGAATGAGCAGGTGTGTCTCCACTTTTGACTGGTAAAATGGAAAACTGGAAACCAAAACAGGCCAGGTATTTATAAACCATCTGTGTTGTAGACCTATACTCCCCCTTTCATTTGTAGAGCGTTGGTTAAATAATTAATATTCTTCTCTCAAGGACTTTTTATAAATCTCATCATTAATAAAAACAGACATTCAATTAGCAACCAAAGCTTGATAGCCAATTTTGTCATCATAACAGTCTCTCTCTCTCTCTCTCTCTCTCTCTCTCTCTCTCTCTCTCTCTCTCTCTCTCTCTCTCTCTCTCTCTCTCTCTCTCTCTCTCTCTCTCTCTCTCTCTCTCTCTCTCTCTCTCAGCTGGAGGGATGGTGTGAGAGGGAGGGAAAAATTAACTAATTTCATTCATCTCGTTGTCATCCTTTTTCAAGTGGCCGCTAATAAGTACAAATTAATATGATTAATCAAATTGACTACATCAACTCATTCCAGGTTTTCAAAGGCGAGAAGGTGTGTTGAGGTGATAGAGAGGATGAAGAGAGGAGAGGACAGAAGTAACACATAGGGGGGGGGTCCAGATGTGGTGAGGGGGGATCTGGATGTGGTGAGGGGGGATCTGGATGTGGTGAGGGGGGATCCAGTTGTGGTGAGGGGGGGTCCAGATGTGGTGAGGGGGATCTGGATGTGGTGAGGGGGATCTTCTGTAGCTCAGTTGGTAGAGCATGGCGCTTGTAACGCCAGGGTAGTGGGTTCGATTCCCGGGACCACCCATACGTAGAATCTATGCACACATGACTGTAAGTCGCTTTGGATAAAAGCGTCTGCTAAATGGCATATATTATTATATTATTATAGAAGAACCTATCCCACTAAATGACACCACAATTGGGTATTAAAACCATCAGTGGAAACAACACCCAGATGACGATGAGACCTGGGAGAGCAGATATCTCTACAGATTTAATATTTATTATTTATTCCAATTATAGATTTTCTTCTACCCCCATTCAAAGCCCTTTCTATTTGACTTAAAGACAATTAAAATATCAGATACGCACACTTTAACTGGATCTACATTGTGTTATATTGCAATAAGCATCAGACACCTTTTAATTTATATGTTATTTGTCCTTTGGTTTCATTTCACCCAATCAGAATATACTATAGGCCTATACCATTCTCAGTGAGGATATATTAACCAGGAAGTAAAAGCTCTGCTTTTGTTCAGTGAGGATATATTAACCAGGAAGTAAAAGCTCTGCTTTTGTTCAGTGAGGATATATTAACCAGGAAGTAACAGCTCTGCTTTTGTTCAGTGAGGATATATATATTAACCAGGAAGTAGCTAAATATATTAACCAGCTCTGCTTTTGTTCAGTGAGGATATATTAACCAGGAAGTAAAAGCTCTGCTTTTGTTCAGTGAGGATATATTAACCAGGAAGTAACAGCTCTGCTTTTGTTCAGTGAGGATATATTAACCAGGAAGTAACAGCTCTGCTTTTGTTCAGTGAGGATATATTAACCAGGAAGTAACACCTCTGCTTTTGTTCAGTGAGGATATATTAACCAGGAAGTAACACCTCTGCTTTTGTTCTTTTGTTCTGACATCAGATGAATCGGCTAGGGAGGGAAATGAAGCAGCATCACTATTAGACTGAACATCTTATGGTAAACAGAGTATGTATACTTAATAAAATATAAATATGTACTACATATGTTAATAAAATATAAATATGTACTACATATGTTAATAAAATATAAATATGTACTACATATGTTAATAAAATATAAATATGTACTACATATGTTAATAAAATATAAATATGTACTACATATGTTAATAAAATATAAATATGTACTACATATGTTAATAAAATATAAATATGTACTAAAATATAAATATGTTAATAAAATATAAATATGTACTACATATGTTAATAAAATATAAATATGTACTACATATGTTAATAAAATATAAATATGTACTACATATGTTAATAAAATATAAATATGTACTACATATGTTAATAAAATATAAATATGTACTACATATGTTAATAAAATATAAATATGTACTACATATGTTAATAAAATATAAATATGTACTACATATGTTAATAAAATATAAATATGTACTACATATGTTAATAAAATATAAATATGTACTACATATGTTAATAAAATATAAATATGTACTACATATGTTAATAAAATATAAATATGTACTACATATGTTAATAAAATATAAATATGTACTACATATGTTAATAAAATATAAATATGTACTACATATGTTAATAAAATATAAATATGTACTACATATGTTAATAAAATATAAATATGTACTACATATGTTAATAAAATATAAATATGTACTACATATGTTAATAAAATATAAATATGTACTACATATGTTAATAAAATATAAATATGTACTACGTATGTTAATAAAATATAAATATGTACTACATATGTTAATAAAATATAAATATGTACTACATATGTTAATAAAATATAAATATGTACTACGTATGTTAATAAAATATTGACTGTAGTCATACTGAACATAATATATCAGCTTCATCCTATCAGAACGGCATCGTTACAGGTGATGCTCTTTGTTAATCAGCTTCATCATTATAACCAGGGGATTAAGGAGCAGCTCGTATTGCTGCTGTGCTACACTGTATATTGGTATTATCTTTCAGATCCTCTGTCTCCTAATTGGAGGACTGAGCGCATTACAGACTAGATACAGACCAGGCAATCTGGGGCGGCATCCCAAATGCCACCCTAGCTATTCCTTATATAGCACACTACCCTGGTCAAAGGAAGTGCACTATATAGGGAATAGGGTGCAAATTGGGACGTAGTTCTGGGTTCGATTGGAGAGGAGGAGAGGAGTTGAGAGGAGAGCTTGGAATGCTGCTGACAGTCGAGAAAGAGAGAGAGAGAGAGAGAGAGAGAGAGAGAGAGAGAGAGAGAGAGAGAGAGAGAGAGAGAGAGAGAGAGAGAGAGAGAGAGAGAAGAGAGAGAGAGAGACAGAGAGAGAGAGCAGAGAGAGAGAGAGAGGAGAGAGAGAGAGCAGAGAGAGAGAGAGGAGAGAGGCTTTTAAATGTCACACCAATTAATCTATCCAGCCATCAAACAATATTCTGGAAAACAAAGTCAGAGGCTGATCAATCGGCATCACTCTTCCCCTCACAGGGTTATGGGAAAATTGATTTGTCAAACAAAGCAAAGCGTTTTGAAAGCAGCCGGCCAGGGAACAACCATGGAGACATGGGCATGTGCTGAATCCATTAGACTGCGTTCAACATTTTGTTTAACGTAGGATTTTCATCACAGGAGAAAATGCACCGTCCTCAATATTGTATAACTGTCCAATTTTAAGTGTTTGAAATGGTTCAAACAGCTCTGGAAAGGGTTGTGCTGTTAAGTATCCATTACGCTGTACTATTCTGCTCTATAATACTACATACTTGTAGACGTTTCACTTCTAGACTTTGGTCAGATGTAACCAGATAATATAAATTATGGATATTGTTTTTACAAAAAAATGATCTGACTTTTCACATTTCTCAAATACGGGTAACTGCAAAAATAATGACAACATTTGAGTAGATGAGGGATACAAAGTATATTGAAAAGCCGGTGATTCCACACAAGTGAGTTCATTAATAAATTAACATCCCATCATGCTTAGGGGTCATGTATAAAAATGGGCAGACCATTATTTTGTTTATTCTATATATCACACAAATACTATATCACAGTCGTACAGTGTACCCTATACCAAAAGATACAAAGGCCTACTCTTCTAAGCTGTAATGGCATATCCTGCTATTCAATACAGCACTGCCCTAAACTGCACCATGCTATTCCCTGGCCTGCCCATGCCATTCTCTTTCCCCCCATGCTATTCTCTATCCCCCCATGCTATTCCCTGCCCCCCCCATGCTATTCCCTGGCCTGCCCATGCTATTCCCTGGCCTGCCCATGCTATTCCCTGGCCTGCCCATGCTATTCCCTGCCCCCATGCTATTCCCTGGCCTGCCCATGCTATTCCCTGCCCCCCATGCCCCCCCATGCTATTCCCTGCCCCCATGCTATTCCCTGGCCTGCCCATGCTATTCCCTGCCCCCCATGCTATTCCCTGCCCCCCCATGCTATTCCCTGGCCTGCCCATGCTATTCCCTGCCCCCCATGCTATTCTCTTTCCCCCATGCTATTCTCTATCCCCCATGCTATTCCCCCCCCCATGCTATTCCCTGGCCTGCCCATTCCCTGCCCCCCCATGCTATTCCCTGGCCTGCCCATGCTATTCCCTGCCCCCCCATGCTATTCTCTTTCCCCCATGCTATTCTCTATGCTATTCCCTGCCCCCCATGCTATTCCCTGCCCCCCCATGCTATTCCCTGGCCTGCTATTCCATGCTATTCCCTGCTATTCTCTATCCCCCCATGCTATTCCCTGCCCCCCATGCTATTCTCTTTGCTATTCTCCCCCCCCCATGCTATTCTCTATCCCCCATGCTATTCTCTGCTTCCCCCCATGCTATTCTCTATCCCCCCCATGCTATTCTCTGCTATCCCCCCCATGCTATTCTCTCCCCCATCCCCCCATGCTATTCTCTGCTTTCCCCCCCCCATGCTATTCTCTTTCCCCCATGCTATTCTCTATCCCCCATGCTATTCCCTGCCCCCCATGCTATTCCATGGCCTGCCCATGCTATTCCCTGCCCCCCATGCTATTCCCTGGCCTGGCCCCCATGCTATTCCCTGCCCCCCATGCTATTCCCTGCCCCCCATGCTATTCCCTGCCCCCCCCATGCTATTCCCTGCCCCCCATGCTATTCCCCCATGGCCCCCCATGCTATTCCCTGCCCCCCATGCTATTCCCTGCCCCCCATGCTATTCCCTGCCCCCCATGCTATTCCCTGGCCCCCCATGCTATTCCCTGCCCCCCATGCTATTCCCTGCCCCCCATGCTATTCCCTGCCCCCCATGCTATTCCCTGCCCCCCCTATTCCCTGCCCCCCCATGCTATTCCCTGGCCTGCCCATGCTATTCCCTGGCCCCCATGCTATTCCCTGGCCCCCCATGCTATTCCCTGGCCCCCCATGCTATTCCCTGGCCTGCCCATGCTATTCCCTGGCCTGCCCATGCTATTCCCTGCCCCCCTATGCTATTCCCTGGCCCCCCCATGCTATTCCCTGCCCCCCATGCTATTCCCTGGCCCCCCCATGCTATTCCCTGGCCCCCCATGCTATTCCCTGCCCCCCATGCCCCCCCATGCTATTCCCTGCCCCCCATGCTATTCCCTGGCCCCCATGCTATTCCCTGCCCCCCATGCTATTCCCTGCCCCCCATGCTATTCCCTGCCCCCCATGCTATTCCCTGCCCCCCATGCTATTCCCTGGCCCCCCATGCTATTCCCAGCCCCCCATGCTATTCCCTGCCCCCCATGCTATTCCCTGCCCCCCATGCTATTCCCTGCCCCCCATGCTATTCCCTGCCCCCTATGTTACACAGTCTAGTGTTCTAATCTAAACAGAACGGTATCAGTGTGCCCGTCATGCTTTTTAAAGGAGAGAGAGCTCAGCTTCCTTCCTGTTTAGGGATTCCTCCACCCTCCACTGCATCCCTCCTTCCCATCTCACCCTCCATCCATCCTCCCCGTTCCCCCTCCATCCCACCCTCCATCCCTCCTCCCCTCCCTCCATCACTCCTCCATCCCTCCTCCCCTCCCTCCATCACTCCTCCCCATTCCCTCCTCATCCCACCCTCCACCCCATTCCCCCTCCATCCCACCCTCCTCCCCATTCCCCCTCCATCCCACCCTCCACCCCATTCCCCCTCCATCCCTCCTCCCCATTCCCTGTTCCATCCCTCCCTCTATCCCTCCACCCCCTTCCCCCTCCATCCCTCCCTCCCTCCATCCCTCCCTCCATCCCCTTCCCCCTCCATCCCACCCTCCACCCTCCACCCCATTCCCCCTCCATCCCTCCATCCCTCCCCCCCTTCCCTGCCCATCCCTCCATCCACCCCCACCCCATTCCCATCCCTCCATCCCACCCTCCACCCCATTCCATCCCACCCTCCATCCCCCCATTCCCTCCTCCCCTCCCCATTCCCTGCTCCATCCCTCCCTCCATCCCTCCACCCCCTTCCCCCTCCATCCCTCCATCCCACCCTCCACCCCATTCTCCCCTCCATCCCTCCCTCCATCCCTCCACCCCATTCCCTGCTCCATCCCACCCTCCACCCTCCACAGCATTCCCTGCTCCATCCCTCCTCCCCATTCCCCCTCCATCCCTCCACCCCATTCCCCCTCCATCCCACCCTCCACCCCATTCCCTGCTCCATCCCACCCTCCACCCTCCACCCCATTCCCCCTCCATCCCACCCTCCACCCTCCACAGCATTCCCTGCTCCATCCCTCCTCCCCACTCCCCCTCCATCCCCCCTCCCTCCATCCCTCCTCCCCATTTCCTGCTCCATCCCTCCCTACACCCTCCTCCCTAATCCCCCCTCCCTCCATCCCTCCTCCCCATTCCCTGCTCCATCCCTTGACAACGTATCTGTATCCCTCCCTAAAGGCCAGAGCTCGTAGTGTGACCTTGTCTTCTTCCATCAGGGAGGGCGTCCCGTCTTGAGAGTATAAAGAGCTGGGCCAGAGTCCAAAATGGCCCCCTATTCCCTATATCCCTCAAACTCAACTCTGGACCTCCAAGCCAGTTCCACTGCATTATTTCCATTGTTGCCCTCTAATCAGGGACTGATTTAGACCTGGGACAACAGGTGTGTGCAATTAATTATCAGGTAGAACAGAAAAGCAGCAGGCTCCAGACCTCGTAGGGTAAGAGTTTAGTACCCCTGCCCTATATAGTGCATAGGAATTTGGTCAAAAGTAGTGCACTATATAGGGAATAGGGTGCCATTTATTCTCTGTTTAACACCCCTTTAATGTCATCATGAAATATGAGGTCATTAGGAGATATTAAAACACTGCTGACAAACTCATTAACAGGAGACATTAAACGGGGCGGGGGTTGATTAATCCGCTTTAACGATTATTTTTAAGTGGTTCTGGTTTAAACTTAATACAGATTTACTGGGGATCTAACTGAAGACAAAACAGTAACACTGTGTGAAGGGTAGGGAGTCGAGAGGCCCTGAAGGGCAAGATAAAGTCGTTGGCGTTTGACCACAGCATGTGTCCTCTCTCCTTCAATCCCTTTTAGCTGAACTTCAAAGGCTCAAGGGGAACCAAAACGATTTCCAAACCATCCCAACACTCCTACATTTGGTTAGTGGTTCAGACTTTTGTGATGGAGATCATTAGAAATATACCTATTTTAAAGGTATTCAACAAAGGCTGCACACACACACACATGTTTTTTTGTAAGACATCTCTCAGACCTTCAAAGCGCAATCATCTGATCCAAACTATTTTGTTTTGACCCAATAATTTACTGTTTGACCCAATAATCTATCTGATTGGTTCCAAAAAAAAAAAACATTTTCTCGTCATGTTGTTTTGGACTACTGAAATATGATTGTGGCATATGAGGTCTGTGTGTTTATGTAGAAATGTCACCCTCTTGTGGAATGGAAAAATAACAACAATTTGGATGATCCGGAAATGATGTATCCATGACGTACATCCGTCATACCAACCAATCGGCGTGTACGTTTCCCACGTCTCCCTCCACAACCAGCTAGTTAGCTTTCTAGCTAAAGGATACGGAACCCGAAAACCAAGGCGAACAACGCATTTTCTTTCATTTGTTAACGTTTACTGATACAACAAACGCGATCAATAATCAGCGTTTGTTTACGGTTTGTAGCGCGCGTGAAAACGTACCTCTATATCGAGGGTAGCGTCGCATTACCTTGTATTTTTCACTGCGCCGGTTTTATGTGAGCACAAAGGCCCACACACAAGCCCGCTGTTTCCAAGCATGTATCCTTGGGGTACTAACTACGGCGGTGGCCATCAACCACCTTCGCAGCAGAACTTCGGCGCGCCGTCTCCTCAAGGCGAAGGCTTCGCAGGTGGATTCGGGAGTTATGGAGCCGCTACGCCCGCAGCGGCACCCGGTTCCACTTTCAACAGCCTGCGGGAGCAGCATCTCCAGCAGATGCAGCAGCTGCAACAGCTCCACCAAAAACAGCTCCAATCCGTGCTGCACCACGACAGGAACGTAGATGCAAACCCCTATGGCGGCGGTGGTACTGCGGCCGAATCGTGGCAAGGCAGTTCGGGATATGGGTATGGTTCAACGGGGACCGGTGCCCCTTCTCCTTATCAAGATGACCATCAGACCATGCAAGCCGGTCCGCCCGGACCACAGCAGCCGCCGCTACCGCCACAGTCCCCGCAGTCCAAGGAGGCCCAGCCTCCCCCACCAGATTCGTCCCTTCCGGTGCCCACTCAGAACAATGGTACTCCAGCGACTAAAGAGGTAAACAAGAAAGAATCTTTGGCCTCGAAAGACCAGGCACATTCCTCTGGGTCGGAGGAGGAAAAGCCCGATTTTACTTCAATGTCGCTGCAGGTAATATCTTGAATGTGTATTTCACATCGCTGCAGTAGGTCTCCTTTCCACGAAGGCATGCAAACGTACCCGTACTTCATCTCAGGAATGACGAGAATGTAACTTATATGATTTGTAATTGACTCATATTGCATCGGGAAGTCGTTGTTTCTGCGTGCTATTGTCATAGCCTGAACCCAGATTTGTTTATGTTGTATATAGCACAGCTCCTATGATTTATCAATGACCGTAGGAGTCTGCAAAACAGCACAAACAGATCTGGGACCATGCGAGTAGTGTTGTTAGTTTCTAAATGTATCGTGATCTTCTCATCACCCATCTTCTTGCATGAGATAAGCCTACTTATCATTCCCCCAATCATCTCAGAGCAGGGTTTTAACTATAACACAGTAGTAGCCATGTTTATATTCCATGATATTTACGACAAGCAGGAAGGGAAGGGGGCTGCACATCCTAACCAGCGTGTCTAATATTGTCATGTTGATATGATGCTTGTTGTTGTCATCCAGGAGCAGCAGCAGTATTGGTACAAGCAGCATCTCCAGAATCTGCAGAGGCTGAAAGCCGAGAAGGTCAAACAGGGTCAGGGTGATGGTCCAACGCCCCGGCCCCACTCGGCAGCCGCGCTTCCCCCTCCATCGGAACCCCTTAAGAGCGCCCCTCCACCACCCCCACCCAAAGAGGAGCCCCCGCCACCACCTCCACCTGAGGACAAAACGGTAAAGGAGAAACCTGACCGTTTCACATGTCTGAGATTCGAATTGTGCGTAAATATATTGGTCTGTGAGACATATCCCATTTATAACAGACGATGTGTTACCTGTAAAAAAAAAAAAACACAACAAAATGAATTAGTGGGATTTTTCTCTGTGTATGAAAGGGATACTGCTGACAATCGTCTCCCGAGAGTCTGATATGTTTTGAAATTCAATATCTTCAGAATGTAATCGGACTGTGTGGTAACGATTCAGTGATATGGTAGGTATTCACGTATCGGTTTACCAATGTCACAGGGGGAAAAAATACAAATAATTGAATGGTAATGTTATTTAAGCTTCCTCGCGCTACAGAAACAAAGAGAGAGGCTCTCGCCCCTGTGTGTCGTTCTGGTAGCGTGGACAAGGCTGAAGGTCTACGTAAACGTAGCGTGGACAAGGCTGAAGGACTCTACGTAAACGTAGCGTGGACAAGGCTGAAGGACTCTACGTAAACGTAGCGTGGACAAGGCTGAAGGACTCTACGTAAACGTAGCGTGGACAAGGCTGAAGGACTCTACGTAAACGTAGCGTGGACAAGGCTGAAGGACTCTACGTAAACGTAGCGTGGACAAGGCTGAAGGACTCTACATAAACGTAGCGTGGACAAGGCTGAAGGACTCTACGTAAACGTAGCGCCGAAGCTTCATCTTCGTAGCTCTCTGCGTAGTTCTACGTACTTTTGTGCAGATGAATATTTGGAACGGATCGTTTTATGATGATCCGTTGCTCTGTTTGCGTAGACTTTGTGGAGCCCTTAACTCCTCCAAGGTTTCCTTACTTAGTTTGTTTGGGTTAACTTTACTACAAGATACACTCCTCTCCACCTGCAGCCTGCACCCCCAGCCCAGGACCCAGCAGAGGCGGCCCGGCTGAAGCAGCTCCAGAGTGCAGCGGCCCAGTGGCAGCAGGCCCAGCAGCAGAGAGCGGGCTACCAGTACCAAGCCCTGATGCAGCACCATGCTCAGCTACAGGTCATCCTCAACCAGTACCAGCAGTGTATCCAACAACCTGCACAGCTAGAGGTAAGTAAGGATCTACACTGACACAATATTATTTCCATCCTTTCTAACTAGGCCTAGGACACTGTCTAACTAGGACACTGTCTAACTAGGACACTGTCTAACTAGGACACTGTCTAACTAGGACACTGTCTAACTAGGACACTGTCTAACTAGGACACTGTCTAACTAGGACACTGTCTAACTAGGACACTGTCTAACTAGGACACTGTCTAACTAGGACACTGTCTAACTAGGACACTGTCTAACTAGGACACTGTCTAACTAGGGACACTGTCTAACTAGGACACTGTCTAACTAGGACACTGTCTAACTAGGACACTGTCTAACTAGGACACTGTCTAACTAGGACACTGTCTAACTATGTCTAACTAGGACACTGTCTAACTATGTCTAACTAGGACACTGTCTAACTAGGACACTGTCTAACTAGGACACTGTCTAACTAGGACACTGTCTAACTAGGACACTGTCTAACTAGGACACTGTCTAACTAGGACACTGTCTAACTAGGACACTGTCTAACTAGGACACTGTCTAACTATGTCTAACTAGGACACTGTCTAACTAGGACACTGTCTAACTATGTCTAACTAGGACACTGTCTAACTATGTCTAACTAGGACACTGTCTAACTAGGACACTGTCTAACTAGGACACTGTCTAACTAGGACACTGTCTAACTAGGACACTGTCTAACTAGGACACTGTCTAACTAGGACACTGTCTAACTAGGACACTGTCTAACTAGGACACTGTCTAACTAGGACACTGTCTAACTAGGACACTGTCTAACTATGTCTAACTAGGACACTGTCTAACTAGGACACTGTCTAACTAGGACACTGTCTAACTAGGACACTGTCTAACTATGTCTAACTAGGACACTGTCTAACTATGTCTAACTAGGACACTGTCTAACTAGGACACTGTCTAACTATGTCTAACTAGGACACTGTCTAACTAGGACACTGTCTAACTATGTCTAACTAGGACACTGTCTAACTAGGACACTGTCTAACTAGGACACTGTCTAACTAGGACACTGTCTAACTAGGACACTGTCTAACTAGGACACTGTCTAACTAGGACACTGTCTAACTAGGACACTGTCTAACTAGGACACTGTCTAACTAGGACACTGTCTAACTAGGACACTGTCTAACTAGGACACTGTCTAACTATGTCTAACTAGGACACTGTCTAACTAGGACACTGTCTAACTAGGACACTGTCTAACTATGTCTAACTAGGACACTGTCTAACTAGGACACTGTCTAACTAGGACACTGTCTAACTAGGACACTGTCTAACTAGGACACTGTCTAACTAGGACACTAACTAGGACACTAACTAGGACACTAACTAGGACACTGTCTAACTATGTCTAACTAGGACACTGTCTAACTAGGACACTGTCTAACTATGTCTAACTAGGACACTGTCTAACTATGTCTAACTAGGACACTGTCTAACTATGTCTAACTAGGACACTGTCTAACTATGTCTAACTAGGACACTGTCTAACTAGGACACTGTCTAACTAGGACACTGTCTAACTAGGACACTGTCTAACTAGGACACTGTCTAACTAGGACACTGTCTAACTAGGACACTGTCTAACTAGGACACTGTCTAACTAGGACACTGTCTAACTAGGACACTGTCTAACTAGGACACTGTCTAACTAGGACACTGTCTAACTAGGACACTGTCTAACTAGGACACTGTCTAACTAGGACACTGTCTAACTAGGACACTGTCTAACTATGTCTAACTAGGACACTGTCTAACTATGTCTAACTAGGACACTGTCTAACTAGGACACTGTCTAACTAGGACACTGTCTAACTAGGACACTGTCTAACTAGGACACTGTCTAACTAGGACACTGTCTAACTAGGACACTGTCTAACTAGGACACTGTCTAACTATGTCTAACTAGGACACTGTCTTAACTAGGACACTGTCTAACTATGTCTAACTAGGACACTGTCTAACTAGGACACTGTCTAACTATGTCTATGTCTAACTAGGACACTGTCTAACTATGTCTAACTAGGACACTGTCTAACTAGGACACTGTCTAACTATGTCTATGTCTAACTAGGCCTAGGACACTGTCTAACTAGGACTATGTCTAACTGTCTAACTAGGACTATGTCTAACTGTCTAACTAGGACTAAATATGACTAACTAGGTCTTACTGGACCTAGGACTACTACTGAATCTAACAGCTGTATACAAGGTTGTGGTCTGTTCAGCTAGTGTGATGCTAATAGCAGTCGACTTTATTTGCACAGCGTCTTGCATTGATAAAATAAAATAACATTTTGGAGTGAGCATAGAAAGCACACTCTTTGCTCCTGTCAAAGTGTGTGTTGTCTCTTTGCTGTCAGGGCATTTTGTAGTTTCATTTTGAAAAACGAAGCCTGTTCTATTCTCCTCAATGTCCTCCTCCGTAGACGATGCCATGGACACTCAGTTTAAATTTCCACTTTTTTAAACATTTATTTTTGTCCAATACCAGTTTTTCTTGTTCCCGCCTGTGTAGACGATGTCTATGGCCATGCAGCTGAGTCACTATGAGAAGCAGCAGCAGCAGTTTGGCCCGGTGTTTGGAGACTGGGGCCGCACCTTCAGCCAGTGGCAAGAGCAGTTCCAGTCCTACCCACATAAAGACCAGCTACAGGACTACGAGTTACAGTGGAAGCAGTGGCAGGAACAGATGAACTCCACCTCAGCACACCTACAGGTACAACCAGACAAACTCCACCTCAGCACACATACAGGTACAACCTGACAAACTCCACCTCAGCACACATACAGGTACAGGTACAACCAGACAAACTCCACCTCAGCACACCTACAGGTACAACCAGACAAACTCCACCTCAGCACACCTACAGGTACAACCAGACAAACTCCACCTCGGCACACCTACAGGTACAACCAGACAAACTCCACCTCGGCACACCTACAGGTACAGTACAACCAGACAAACTCCACCTCAGCACACCTACAGGTACAACCTGACAAACTCCACCCCAGCACACCTACAGGTACAACCAGACAAACTCCACCTCAGCACACCTACAGGTACAACCAGACAAACTCCACCTCAGCACACCTACAGGTACAACCAGACAAACTCCACCTCAGCACACCTACAGGTACAGTACAACCAGACAAACTCCACCTCAGCACACCTACAGGTACAACCAGACAAACTCCACCTCAGCACACCTACAGGTACAACCAGACAAACTCCACCTCAGCACACCTACAGGTACAGTACAACCAGACAAACTCCACCTCAGCACACCTACAGGTACAGTACAACCAGACAAACTCCACCTCAGCACACCTACAGGTACAACCAGACAAACTCCACCTCAGCACACCTACAGGTACAACCAGACAAACTCCACCTCAGCACACCTACAGGTACAACCAGACAAACTCCACCTCAGCACACCTACAGGTACAGTACAACCAGACAAACTCCACCTCAGCACACCTACAGGTACAACCAGACAAACTCCACCTCAGCACACCTACAGGTACAGTACAACCAGACAAACTCCACCTCAGCACACCTACAGGTACAACCAGACAAACTCCACCTCAGCACACCTACAGGTACAGTACAACCAGACAAACTCCACCTCAGCACACCTACAGGTACAACCAGACAAACTCCACCTCAGCACACCTACAGGTACAGTACAACCAGACAAACTCCACCTCAGCACACCTACAGGTACAACCAGACAAACTCCACCTCAGCACACCTACAGGTACAACCAGACAAACTCCACCTCAGCACACCTACAGGTACAACCAGACAAACTCCACCTCAGCACACCTACAGGTACAACCAGACAAACTCCACCTCAGCACACCTACAGGTACAACCAGACAAACTCCACCTCAGCACACCTACAGGTACAACCAGACAAACTCCACCTCAGCACACCTACAGGTACAGTACAACCTGAAGAGGAGGGGCCCTCCCCCTCTGGAGTCTATTCAGTAGGATATAATGTTACAGGACTTTTTATTATTTTTTTTTTAGATATGATCGTCTGTCGCATACAATGAGGGACTAGATTCAGCTGTAGTCGTTGCGTTTCTATCTGCAGAGTTCCCGAAGTGTTTTACGTTACTGAGTAAACCTCCAGGGCAGCTTCATGTAAAGGCGCTGCTGATGTGGAAAAAGGGGTCGTCATATATTTGATTGATTCGTTGCAGGAGAGGGTCACCACCCTGCGAGCCACGCAGCAACAGTACGGAGGCGGCGGCGGTGGACAGTACGGCGCTGATCAATACGGTAGTAGTGACCGGTATGGTACTGGAGCGTACGGGGACCAGTACAACCAATATGGTCAGTACACACAATCTGGACCGGACTCGCAGATTCAACAAGGTCACATGGTGAGCCCGTCCGTGCCGTCCCAGCCAGGTAGCCAGCCCTCGACCACCTCTGGATCCATGTTGCAGGGCCCTCGACCAGGGCAGCAAGGCCCCTCAAACGCCCAACGCATGGGAACCCCCACAGGAGAACCACACCAAGGGCCTCAGGCAGAGCAGTACAACCTGTCTGGACCTCCAGGGAGAGGGGCGGTCCCAGGAGGGAGAGGGGCGGTCCCAGGAGGGAGAGGGGCGGTCCCAGGAGGGAGAGGGGCGGGCCCAGGAGGGAGAGGGGCGGGCCCAGGAGGGAGAGGTGTGGCCAGATCACCAGTTCCACCACCAGGACAGCCTCCACACTACCAAAGCCCCAGAGGACCAAGGTAACCTGTGTACTCATGGCATAATGATATTGAAACGGTGTGATTGTGTTTCACATGGGGGCTAACCTCTTGACCAGAGAGATGATGTTTGTACCTGAACATGACAATCTGGAGGTTAAATTAATAAATGAAAATAATTGTGGCTTTGGACAATAGTTATTAAAAAACAAAACACAAAATGTTGCAATTTCCAAAAACAGGCTGTTGACAGACATGTGATTTTTCTTTTCAAGGTTTGATGGTCCGAGAGGGAACGGCCCGCTGTTTGACCAGCAGCAGAGGTTTAATGCTCCACCAGGCCCCAGGTTCAACGAGCAGCGCCAGAGGTTTGACCAGCCTGGCCCCAGAGGACCAGGGCCTCGCTTTGGGCAGCAGGGGTCCCGGTTCGACCAGCCCCCCCCGAGACAAAACAACCCCCCTGGCTGCTTTGGAAGACCACCTGGTCCCCCAGTTCCCCATATAGGCCCACAGCCTAAACCAGACACTAGTAAAGACACACAACCACCACAGGGTAAGACTGAGACGCCAGCGGTCTCCAAGCCTCCTGGTAATAAACTTACCGAGCCAGCGAAACCAGGAGCAGAACCGAAGGATATGTCAGAGGACATGGTGGACTCACTGGATGGCTTCTTCGTCCAAAATGACCCCATCCCTCAGACGAAGGCAGAAGCTGACGCTGCTGCTGCTGCTGCTGCTGCTGCTGCTAGTAAGGGATCCACTGTCAACATGGAGAAGGTGAGCCCTACTGGTCCTGCCGGTACCAAGCCCCAAGTGTCCACCGACGCCTCTGTGTCCCCGAAAACCGCTTCCCCCGCTAAGACCGCTTTCAAACCAGGTGGACCGGATGGGCCATTGAAGAATGTCAATAACAACAACAGGCCTCAGGGACCACCGGGGTCGAAGCCTCACGGACCGGAGCCTTCGAAGACAGCCTCAATGATCAACCAACCTCCTGGTCCTCCGGGGCCCATGGGACGTGGCCAGCCGCTAGGGCCTGTCCGAGGAAGAGGGGAGGCGGATGGAGGGATGAGGGGAGGTAGAGGACGAGGGGAGATGGATGGAGGGATGAGGGGATGTAGAGGACGAGGGGAGATGGATGGAGGGATGAGGGGAGGTAGAGGACGAGGGGAGGCGGATGGAGGGATGAGGGGAGGTAGAGGACGAGGGGAGATGGATGGAGGGATGAGGGGAGGTAGAGGACGAGGGGAGATGGATGGAGGGATGAGGGGAGGTAGAGGACGAGGGGAGTTTGATGGAGGGATGAGGGGAGGTAGAGGACGAGGGGAGGCGGATGGAGGGATGAGGGGGGGTAGAGGACGAGGGGAGTTTGATGGAGGGATGAGGGGAGGTAGAGGACGAGGGGAGTTGGATGGAGGAATGAGGGGGCGAGGTGGAAGGGGTGGTCTGAGGGGACGTGGAGGACAACAGCCCGGTATCCCAGACTTCAGTCCCAACACTGTCCCCCTGGGAGGTGGGAGGACGGAGGACGACATGGAGGGGGTTCCTTACGACTACAGACCTACACATGAAGAGATGAGATCACAACATGGAGGACCAGAGGAGGACTGGCAGCAGGACCCTTCACTGGAGAAACCTGGAGGTCCTCCTCTGCCTGAAGAGGAGATGTGGGTCCCTGAAGAGCACTACTACTCTCCAGAGGACTACTACGAAGACCCAGGGAGGGGAGGTCCCCCTATGGGGAGAGGAGAGCCTCTAGACGGGCACCACTGGGAGGAAGCAGAGCCCCCACCTCCAGAGTACTGGGGAGAGGAAGGAGATCCCTACTGGATGGACCGGAGGCCCCCTCATGGCATGAGAGGAGGCCCCCGAGCCCCCTTCCATCCTGGGCGTAGTCGCCCTCCACGCGGACGACCCGGCTTCATGCACCAGGGGGGTCCCAGACGCCCCCTTCCTCCTCCTCGCGGAGCCATGGACACCCATGACCCTCTAGGATCCCCCATGGGGCCTCACGATGACATGGACCCTCTGGGACCCCCGCTGCATCGAGACTACAACCCCAGAGGGCCGCCCATGCACCACGATATGATGGAGCGAGACATGAGGGGGCGACCTCCTCCACCTAGAGAGATGATGGACAGAGATCTGATGGGACCTGGTGATCATCCTCCATATCACGACACGGATAGGGACCTTGGCTGGCCCCCGGGCCCAGGACGACCCCCCAACCACGGCAGAGTCGGGCCAAGAGGTCCGCCTCCCCTTGAGATGATGATGGAGCGAGGGGGGATGAGGAGGCGTCCGATGGGCCCTCGGGGAGCCCCGATGGGCAGGGCCCGGGGCATGATGCAGCAGCCACACGAGGAGATGGAGGGGTACCCCCATGATGGGTACGGGGAGGAGTTTGGTGGTCCTGATGATGACAGGTATGGAAGGCCGCTGCCACTGCGTGACTGGCCGAAGCGCCCGCCACATGATTATGACCGCGAGGAGGAGTATTATCCCCATGAGCCTCCTCGTGGTGGGGAGTGGGACAGGGAGAGAGGAGGACCACTACCAGAGAGAGACTATCCTCCCTACCCTCCCCCAGACCGCTTCAGAGAGGACGAGTGGACTGATGAGAGGGACCAAGACCGTCCTCCATATGCCTACGAGGGAGACAGAGACCGTCCTCCATACGCCTATGAGGGAGAAGAGCACGGAAGAGGAGGCAAGCTACAAAGTCGCGACTACCCGGACGACCCTCCTTACAGGCACAATGAATCCCCCTACTTGCCACCTCCAGAGTGGGAGAGATCAAGACCGCCCCTTCCGGAGAGAAACTACCCCTCGGATTTTGAGGAGCATAGGCCCAACTACGACGGACGAGCCGAGCCACCTAGATCAGATCTAGGTATCCCTCCACCCACCCCTTCCCAGGCCCTTGCTCCTCCCACTACTGGACCAGACAGTTCTCAGGAACCAGCCTCACAGGGAACTGGACCGGGCATACTGGCTCTGTCACAACGACAACATGAGATCATCCTAAAAGCTGCCCATGAGCTGAAGCTTATCAGGTAAATTATAGAGATATCAGGATTGGGTTCAATTCCAATTCTCTTCAATTCTCGCTTTTCAACGAGGAAAATGTGGAATTGCAATTTGGTTTACTTTTGTAATTGCCTGGAATTGAAATGGAATTGACCCCAACCCTAAGAGATGTGTATGTAAGATAGAAACTGTCTTGGTGAAACCTTGTCATTTTTTAATGACCACAATATATATCAAACTATATATCAATATATATCATGCTATACATTACATTTGGAAAGTATTCAGACCCCTTGACTTTTCCCACATTTTGTTACGTTACAGCCTTAATCTAAAATGGATGAAAAAAATATAATTTTTGAAATCTCATCAATCTATACACAATACCCCATAATGACAAAGCAAAAACTATTTAAGATATTTTTGCAAATGTATAAAAAAAATCGCCTGAAATACCACATTTACAATAAGTATTCAGACCCTTTACTCTGTACTTTGTTGATGCACTTTTGGCAGAAATTACAGCCTTGAGTTTTCTTGGGTATGACGCTACAAGCTTGGTACACCTGTATTTGGGGAGTGTCTCCCATTCTTCCCTGCAGATCCTCTCCAACTATGTCAGGTTGGATGGGGAGCGTCGCTGCACAGATATTTTCAGGTCTCCAGAGATGTTCGATCAGGTTCAAGTCCAGACTCTGGCTGGGCCACTCAGACTTGTCCTGAAGCCACTCCTGCATTGTCTTGGCTGTGTGCTTAGGGTCGTTGTCCTGTTGGAAGGTGAACCTTCACCCCAGTCTGAGGTCCTGAGTGCTCTGGAGCAGGTTTTCATCAAGGATCTCTTTACTTTAGCTCTGTTCATCTTACCCTCAATCCTGACTAGTCTCCCAGTTCCTGCCGCTGAAAAACATCCCAATAGCATAATACTGCCACCACCATGCTTCACCGTAGGGATGGTGCCAGGCTTCCTCCAGACGTGACGCTTGGCATTCAGGCCAAAGAGTTCAATCTTGGTTTCATCTGACCAGAGAGTCTTGTTTCTCATGGTCTGTGAGTCCTTTAGGTGCCTTTTGGCAAACTCCAAGCGGGCTGTTATGGGCCTTTTGCTGAGGAGTGGCTTCTGTCTGGCCACTCTACCATAAATGCCTGATTGGTGGAGTGCTGCAGAGATGGTTGTCCTTCTGGAAGGTTCTCCTGGTCACCTCCCTGACCAAGGCCCTTCTCTTCTGCTCAGTTTGGTCGGGCGGCCAGCTCTAGGAAGAGTCTTGGTGGTTCCAAACTTCTTCCATTTAAGAATGATGGAAGCCACTGTGTTCTTAGGAAACTTCAATGCTGCAGAAATGTTTTGGTACCCTTCCCCAGATCTGTGCCTTGACACAATCCTGTCTCGGAGCTCTACGGACAATTCCTTCGACATCATGGCTTTGTTTTTGCTCTGACATGTACTGTCAACTGTGGGACCTTATATAGACAGGTGTGTGCCTTTCCAAATCATGTCCAATCCAATTGAATTTACCACAAGTGGACACCAATCAAGTTGTAGAAACATCTCAAGGATGATCAACGGAAACAGGATGCACTCGAGCTCAATATTAAGTCTCATTGTGATGTCATTATGGTGTATTGTGATGTCATTATGGTGTATTGTGATGTCATTATGGAAGCAATGGAAGCGGTAATGTACCAGCTCAATTTCAATTCTCATAGCAAAGGGTCTGAATACATAAGGAAGGAGGTTTTCCATTTGGTGCAAAGTACTTAAGTAAAAGTACTTGAAAGTTCATCTTAAGTAGTTTTCTTGGGTATCTGTATTTTACTATTAATATTTTGTAAAACTTTTACTTCACTACATTCCTAAAGAAAATAATGTACTTATTACTCCATACATTTTCCCTGTCACCCAACTCGTTACATTTTGAAGGCTTAGCAGGGCAGGAAAAATGTCTAATTCACCCACTTATCAAGAGAACCCTGGTCATCCCTACTGCCTCTGATCTGGCAGACTCACACAACACATGCTCCATTTGTAAATGATCTTTGACAGTTGGAGCGTGCCCCTGGCTATCCGTAAATACATTTTTTTTTAAAGCTAGAAAATGTAGTGGTCTGGTTTGCTTTAATATAAGGAATTTGAAATGATTTATACTTGTACTTTTGATACTTAAGTACATTTTATCAATTATATTTTCTTTTGACACTTAATTATATTTAAAACCAAATACTTTTAGACTTTTACTTAAGTAGTATTTTACTGGGTGACTTTCACTTTTACTTGAGTCATTTCCTATGAAAGAATCTTTACTTTTACTCAAGTATGACATTTGGGTACTTTTTCTACCACTGGGTATTTCAACAACACAAAAAATCACAATCAATATGGGGTATTGTGATGTCATTATGGGGTATTGTGATGTCATTATGGGGTATTGTGATGTCATTATGGGGTATTGTGATGTCATTATGGGGTATTGTGATGTCATTATGGGGTATTGTGATGTCATTATGGGGTATTGTGTGTAGATTGATGAGGGGGGAAAACAATCGAAACCATTTTAGTCCAGAGGTCTGAATATTTTTGGTTTTTCTTTATTTGTACTATGTTCTACATTGTAGAAAAATAGTGAAGACATCAAAACCATGAAATAACACATATGGAATCATGTAACCAAACAAAAGTGTTAAACAAATCCAAAATATATTTTATATTTGAGGTTCTCAGAAGTAGCCACCCTTTGCCTTGATGAAAACTGTGCACATAGTCTTCACTATTATTCACATGAATGAGTAGGTGTGTCCAAATTTGACTGGCATTGTATATATTTTTTGAAATGCCATTTTTCACATCTTTTTTTTTTGTGAGAGACCTCTGTATGTAGCCTGAGTACCTGTCTGATTGTTCTATCATTCTACTCATTGCCACCCTTTTGTGATACCATTTTTGGAGTACACGGAGAGGAATGTTGGCACAAAATAGGTTCGGGATTCCAGGCTACTCTGTACATGCATATTAGCAAATGAATCACACAGCACTTTAAATACAATGTAGGTCTGTTTCTCTGGTACTGAACAGAGAAATGCAGGAGAATTTCACCGAGGGAGAGGCCCTATCCATCACGTCTGACCCGAAGACGGAGCTCCCTGCTGGGCTACTGGGGCTGGAGATCCCCCCTGAGGTCCGGAGTGCCCTGCAGGTAAACAACCACATCCTGTTGATATAAAATATGACTAAATCAAATGTATATATTTTACATAAAATATAGAATGTAACTGTTTGGCATTTACATATAGAATTTAGCTGCAGGTAAATCTATAGGCATCTGTTTGACATAGTACAGTTTTGTGTATTTTCTTTCAAGCTGTTTATTCAAGTAATTATATATATATATATATATATATAATATATGTGTGTGTGTGTGTATATATGTATGTGTATTTGTATATAGGGTTGCAAAATCCTGGGAACTTTGAATAAATTGCCTGGTTTTCCAGAAATCCTGGTTTAGAGGGTTCCAGGTCTGCTGCTTGTTATGGTTATAATGTTGGTTATAAACCAGGGAATTTATGGTTATAATGTTGGTTATAAACCTGGTTATAATGTTGGTTATAAACCTGGTTATAATGTTGGTTATAATGTTGGTTATAAACCTGGTTATAATGTTGGTTATAAACCTGGTTATAATGTTGGTTATAAACCTGGTTATAATGTTGGTTATAAACCTGGTTATAAACCTGGTTATAAACCTGGTTATAAACCTGGTTATAATGTTGGTTATAATGTTGGTTATAATGTTGGTTATAATGTTGGTTATAATGTTGGTTATAATGTTGGTTATAATGTTGGTTATAATGTTGGTTATAATGTTGGTTATAAACCTGTTTATAATGTTGGTTATAATAGTTGGTTATAATGTTGGTTATAATAGTTGGTTATAATGTTGGTTATAATGTTGGTTATAATGTTGGTTATAATGTTGGTTATAATGTTGGTTATAATGTTGGTTATAATGTTGGTTATAATAGTTGGTTATAATGTTGGTTGTAACGTTGGTTATAATAGTTGGTTATAATAGTTGGTTATAATGTTGGTTATAATGTGTGGTTATAATGTGTGGTTATAATGTTGGTTATAATGTTGGTTATAATGTGTGGTTATAATGTTGGTTATAATGTTGGTTATAATGTTGGTTATAATGTTGGTTGTAACCTGGTTATAATGTTGGTTATAATGTTGGTTATAATAGTTGGTTATAATGTTGGTTATAATGTTGGTTATAATAGTTGGTTATAATAGTTGGTTATAATAGTTGGTTATAATGTTGGTTATAATGTTGGTTATAATAGTTGGTTATAATGTTGGTTATAATAGTTGGTTATAATGTTGGTTATAATGTTGGTTATAATGTTGGTTATAATGTTGGTTATAATGTTGGTTATAATGTTGGTTATAATGTTGGTTATAATGTTGGTTATAATGTTGGTTATAATGTTGGTTATAATGTTGGTTATAATAGTTGGTTATAATAGTTGGTTATAATAGTTGGTTATAATGTTGGTTATAATAGGTGGTTATAATAGGTGGTTATAATAGGTGGTTATAATAGGTGGTTATAATGGTGGTTATAATGGTTGGTTATAGACCTGGTTATAATATAATAGTTGGTTATAGACCTGGTTATAATGTTGTTCAACCTGGTGGTAATATGGATATAAACCTGGTTATAGTCCAACAATATATTTGAAGAAGACCACTTTAATTATTGTCCGTTGTCATTTCCAGGTCACATACATATTTATAACTCTTCTTATTTTATTTCTAGTTTCAAATGATAGATATTGACCCATTTCTAAAGGTGTTAACCCACATGCTCTGTAAATGAGAGATATTTACCCATTTCTAAAGGTGTTAACCCACATGCTCTGTAAATAAGAAATAGTTACCCATTTCTAAAGGTGTTAACCCACATGCTCTGTAAATAAGATATTTACCCATGTTTTTTAAAGGTGTTAACCCACATGCTCTGTAAATTAGAGATATTTACCCATGTTTTTTAAAGGTGTTAACCCACATGCTCTGTAAATTAGAGATATTTACCCATGTTTTTTAAAGGTGTTAACCCACATCACTGTTTCTCCACCCCAGGCGACCAATCTCATTTCTAACTCAACTGCTGCAAAAACAGTGATGTGGGGAGACACTCAAGATACTGGGTACATGTCCTCCGTACCTCCAGTCCCCAACGCACCAGTCATCCCGAAGACTGTCGACTATGGACATGGACATGGTAGGGAAAGTAACATGGTAATAGGAAGCAGTGTTGGGGTCAGTTCCTGTTCCAATTCCATTCAATTCAGAAAGTGTTCTAAATTCCTGTTCCAATTCCATTCAATTCAGAAAGTGTTCTAAATTCCTGTTCCAATTCCATTCAATTCAGAAAGTGTTCTAAATTTCTGTTCCAATTCCATTCAATTCAGAAAAATATTCTAAATTCCTGTTCCAATTCCATCCAATTCAGAAAGTATTCTAAATTCCTGTTCCAATTCCATACAATTCAGAAAGTATTCTAAATTCCTGTTCCAATTCCAAATGGCCCTTATTGAAAAGCATTAAAGAGAATTGGATGCGTGAATGCGTATTGGAATTTGTTTTAGGAAATCTGTACTTCTTTTAATTGACTGATGTTAAAAATGGAATAGCTTCTGTAAAAATATATAAATGGTAACTAAAGGTAACTAAAGGATGCTCATTGGAAACACACAAGCCACACGGTTATCTCTATCTTTAAAACCTATAGACCTGAAACTGCTTCCGAAACACGCCGTTGCCTCGTTTATTTTTCTATTATACAAATCAAATCAAATTGTATTTGTCACATACACATGGTTAGCAGATGTTAATGTTATACATACACATGGTGAGCAGATGTTAATGTTATGGTCGCATACACATGGTTAACAGATGTTAATGTTATACCTCATGGTCACATACACATGGTTAACAGATGTTAATGTTATACCTCATGGTCACATACACATGGTTAGCAGATGTTAATGTTATGGTCACATACACATGGTTAGCAGATGTTAATGTTATACCTCATGGTCACATACACATGGTTAGCAGATGTTAATGCAGCGAAATGCTTGTGCTTCTAGTTCCGACAATGCAGTAATATCTAACAAGTGATCTAACAATTTCACAACAACTACCTTATACACACACCTTTATTTAACTAGGCATGTAAGTTAAGAACAAATTCTTATTTTCAATGACGGCCTAGGGAACAGTGGGTTAACTGCCTTGTTCAGGGGCAGAAAGACAGATTTTTACAGATTGTCAGCTCGGGGATTCGATCTTGCAACCTTTCGGTTACTAGTCCAACGCTCTAACCACTAGACTACCTGCCGCTCCAGGTACTTGTAGTGTGTGTGTGTGTGTGTGTGTGTGTGTGTGTGTGTGTGTGTGTGTGTGTGTGTGTGTGTGTGTGTGTGTGTGTGTGTGTGTGTGTGTGTGTGTGTGTGTGTGTGTGTGTGTGTGTGCGTGTGTTTTCCCTCCCCAAGACATTGACCCCCACATTTCCATGTTGCTATCCAGACCTGGGTGCTGCCACGGTGGAGCGAATCTCTTACGGTGAGAGGATTGTGTTGAGGCCTGATCCCTTACCCGACAGGGAGAGGAGCTATGAAAAAGGTGACTTGTTTATTTTTTGCATGGTGATTGTTTTTGAAAGCTACTAACAGTGGTTTTGCAGGTAGCAGCTAATTCTGTATGTCGCTTTGGGTAAAAGTGACTGCTTAAATGGCATCAACGATAACCTCCTTTCCCCCTATAGAACTACTGGGCCCCCTGAGAGACCCCTACCACAGAGACCTGTACTACGACAGACGACCGGTGAGCCCCTACATGGAGCGCAGGGAGTACAGCAGGGAGAGGGAGATGTACAGAGAGAAAGCTCCCATGGACTTTGAAAGAGAACGATACGAGAGGGAGCGCTATCCGCCTCGAGATGACAGGTATACCTGGTTACATTTAGTGGAGATTAAACTCGATTATTGAATAATACATGATATTGCTATGGGTATAACAACGCCTGTGTGTGTGTGTGTGTGTGTGTGTGTGTGTGTGTGTGTGTGTGTGTGTGTGTGTGTGTGTGTGTGTGTGTGTGTGTGTGTGTGTGTGTGTGTGTGTGTGTGTGTGTGTGTGTGTGTGTGTGTGTGTGTGTGTGTGTGTGTGTGATAACTACAGGCTCCACTAATGAATTTGTCTTCTGTTCTTGTTAATGCAACTGTGTGACAGTCCTATGTAGAACTACCAACAGGCAGTACAGAACTGTGTGACAGTCCTATGTAGAACTACCAACAGGCAGTACAGAACTGTGTGACAGTGCTATGTAGAACTACCAAGAGGCAGCACAGAACTGTGTGACAGTGCTATGTAGAACTACCAAGAGGCAGTACAGAACTGTGTGACAGTGCTATGTAGAACTACCAAGAGGCAGTACATGTGTAACATTTTGTTTTTGTGTTCTGTTCTTGCTGCTTCAAGCAAACACTCCATGGATGTTGATGACAGGTATTATACCACACTGTCACTGTGACTAGTCCAGCTGGTATTATACCACACTGTCACTGTGACTAGTCCAGCTGGTATTATACCACACTGTCACTGTGACTAGTCCAGCTGGTATTATACCACACTGTGACTAGTCCAGCTGGTATTATACCACACTGTGACTAGTCCAGCTGGTATTATACCACACTGGTATTATATCACACTGTGACTAGTCCAGCTGGTATTATACCACACTGTCACTGTGACTAGTCCAGCTGGTATTATACCACACTGTGACTAGTCCAGCTGGTATTATACCACACTGTGACTAGTCCAGCTGGTATTATACCACACTGTGACTAGTCCAGCTGGTATTATACCACACTGTGACTAGTCCAGCTGGTATTATACCACACTGTGACTAGTCCAGCTGGTATTATATCACACTGTGACTAGTCCAGCTGGTATTATAGCACACTGTATTATATCACACTGTGACTAGTCCAGCTGGTATTATATCACACTGTGACTGTGACTAGTCCAGCTGGTATTATACCACACTGTGACTAGTCCAGCTGGTATTATATCACACTGTGACTAGTCCAGCTGGTATTATATCACACTGTGACTAGTCCAGCTGGTATTATATCACACTGTGACTAGTCCAGCTGGTATTATACCACACTAGTCCACTAGTCGCTGGTATTATACCACACTGTGACTAGTCCAGCTGGTATTATATCACACTGTGACTAGTCCAGCTGGTATTATATCACACTGTGACTAGTCCAGCTGGTATTATACCACACTGTGACTGTGACTAGTCCAGCTGGTATTATACCACACTGTGACTAGTCCAGCTGGTATTATACCACACTGACTAGTCCAGCTGGTATTATATCACACTGTGACTAGTCCAGCTGGTATTATACCACACTGTGACTAGTCCAGCTGGTATTATACCACACTGTGACTAGTCCAGCTGGTATTATACCACACTGTGACTAGTCCAGCTGGTATTATACCACACTGTGACTAGTCCAGCTGGTATTATACCACACTGTCACTGTCACTAGTCCAGCTGGTATTATATCACACTGTGACTGTCACTAGTCCAGCTGGTATTATACCACACTGTCACTGTCACTGTGACTAGTCCAGCTGGTATTATACCACACTGTGACTAGTCCAGCTGGTATTATATCACACTGTGACTAGTCCAGCTGGTATTATACCACACTGTGACTAATCCAGCTGGTATTATACCACACTGTGACTAGTCCAGCTGGTATTATATCACACTGTGACTAGTCCAGCTGGTATTATATCACACTGTGACTAGTCCAGCTGGTATTATATCACACTGTGACTAGTCCAGCTGGTATTATACCACACTGTGACTAGTCCAGCTGGTATTATATCACACTGTGACTAGTCCAGCTGGTATTATACCACACTGTGACTAGTCCAGCTGGTATTATATCACACTGTGTGACTGTGACTAGTCCAGCTGGTATTATATCACACTGTGACTGTGACTAGTCCAGCTGGTATTATATCACACTGTGACTAGTCCAGCTGGTATTATATCACACTGTGACTGTGACTAGTCCAGCTGGTATTATACCACACTGTGACTAGTCCAGCTGGTATTATATCACACTGTGTGACTGTGACTAGTCCAGCTGGTATTATACCACACTGTGACTAGTCCAGCTGGTATTATATCACACTGTGACTGTGACTAGTCCAGCTGGTATTATATCACACTGTGTGACTGTGACTAGTCCAGCTGGTATTATACCACACTGTGACTATTCCAGCTGGTATTATATCACACTGTGACTAGTCCAGCTGGTATTATAGCACACTGTGACTAGTCCAGCTGGTATTATAGCACACTGTGACTAGTCCAGCTGGTATTATACCACACTGTGACTAGTCCAGCTGGTATTATATTACACTGTGACTAGTCCAGCTGGTATTATAGCACACTGTCACTGTGACTAGTCCAGCTGGTATTATAGCACACTGTGACTAGTCCAGCTGGTATTATACCACACTGTCACTGTGACTAGTCCAGCTGGTATTATACCACACTGTGACTAGTCCAGCTGGTATTATACCACACTGTGACTAGTCCAGCTGGTATTATAGCACACTGTGACTAGTCCAGCTGGTATTATACCACACTGTCACTGTGACTATTCCAGCTGGTATTATACCACACTGTGACTAGTCCAGCTGGTACTATACCACACTGTGACTAGTCCAGCTGGTATTATATCACACTGTGTGACTGTGACTTGTCCAGCTGGTATTATACCACACTGTCACTGTGACTATTCCAGCTGGTATTATACCACACTGTGACTAGTCCAGCTGGTATTATACCACACTGTCACTGTGACTAGTCCAGCTGGTATTATAGCACACTGTGACTAGTCCAGCTGGTATTATACCACACTGTCACTGTGACTAGTCCAGCTGGTATTATACCACACTGTGACTAGTCCAGCTGGTATTATACCACACTGTCACTGTGACTAGTCCAGCTGGTATTATACCACACTGTCACTGTGACTAGTCCAGCTGGTATTATACCACACTGTGACTAGTCCAGCTGGTATTATACCACACTGTGACTAGTCCAGCTGGTATTATATCACACTGTGACTAGTCCAGCTGGTATTATACCACACTGTGACTAGTCCAGCTGGTATTATACCACACTGTGACTAGTCCAGCTGGTATTATACCACACTGTGACTAGTCCAGCTGGTATTATACCACACTGTGACTAGTCCAGCTGGTATTATACCACACTGTGACTGTCACTAGTCCAGCTGGTATTATACCACACTGTGACTAGTCCAGCTGGTATTATACCACACTGTGACTAGTCCAGCTGGTATTATACCACACTGTGACTAGTCCAGCTGGTATTATATCACACTGTGACTAGTCCAGCTGGTATTATACCACACTGTGACTAGTCCAGCTGGTATTATATCACACTGTGACTAGTCCAGCTGGTATTATACCACACTGTGACTAGTCCAGCTGGTATTATATCACACTGTGACTAGTCCAGCTGGTATTATATCACACTGTGACTGTGACTAGTCCAGCTGGTATTATACCACACTGTGACTAGTCCAGCTGGTATTATACCACACTGTCACTGTGACTAGTCCAGCTGGTATTATACCACACTGTCACTGTGACTAGTCCAGCTGGTATTATACCACACTGTGACTAGTCCAGCTGGTATTATACCACACTGTGACTAGTCCAGCTGGTATTATACCACACTGTGACTAGTCCAGCTGGTATTATATCACACTGTGACTAGTCCAGCTGGTATTATACCACACTGTGACTAATCCAGCTGGTATTATACCACACTGTGACTAGTCCAGCTGGTATTATATCACACTGTGACTAGTCCAGCTGGTATTATACCACACTGTGACTAGTCCAGCTGGTATTATACCACACTGTGACTAGTCCAGCTGGTATTATATCACACTGTGACTAGTCCAGCTGGTATTATACCACACTGTGACTAATCCAGCTGGTATTATACCACACTGACTAGTCCAGCTGGTATTATACCACACTGTGACTTATCCAGCTGGTATTATACCACACTGTGACTAGTCCAGCTGGTATTATATCACACTGTCACTAGTCCAGCTGGTATTATACCACACTGTGACTAGTCCAGCTGGTATTATATCACACTGTGACTGTGACTAGTCCAGCTGGTATTATACCACACTGTGACTAGTCCAGCTGGTATTATATTACACTGTCACTGTGACTAGTCCAGCTGGTACTATATCGCACTGTCACTGTGACTAGTCCAGCTGGTATTATATCGCACTGTCACTGTGACTAGTCCAGCTGGTATTATACCACACTGTGACTAGTCCAGCTGGTATTATATCACACTGTGACTAGTCCAGCTGGTATTATACCACACTGTGACTAGTCCAGCTGGTATTATACCACACTGTGACTAATCCAGCTGGTATTATACCACACTGTGACTTATCCAGCTGGTATTATACCACACTGTGACTAGTCCAGCTGGTATTATACCACACTGTGACTAGTCCAGCTGGTATTATATCACACTGTGACTAGTCCAGCTGGTATTATACCACACTGTCACTGTGACTAGTCCAGCTGGTATTATACCACACTGTGACTAGTCCAGCTGGTATTATACCACACTGTTCATTATGATCTAAGAGTTAGGAGTGCTGATCTAGGATCAGGTCCTCCTTGTCCATATTATCATATTCATTATGATCTAAAAGGCGGAACTGATCCAAGATCAGCAACCCCATTTTCTTTTTTTTCTTTTTACTATTTTGTAACTACCGGTCCAGATATGCTGTGTTCTGAGGGGTTTTCATCGTGTGTCTCTCTTATCTCTCCAGACAACCCCCAGGCCATCCTCGCCCCGGTCCCCCACCACTTCGCCTGGGCTACAGGGACAGAGACATGAGGGAGAGGGAGGGCAGCCGGACCAGTAGAGACAGAGAGGATACTTATGGAAGACCTGGGGGTTATGACAGACCTCCGTTCGAGCGCGGGCCTGAACGTGGGCCTGAGCGCTACGACCATGGTGCCTCTACATATGGTAAGACATGCTATGTACTGCGGTTTCTAACAAACATGTGCTAAGACATGCTATGTACTGCGGTCTCTAACAAACATATGCTAAGACATGCTATGTACTGCGGTCTCTAACAAACATATGCTAAGACATGCTATGTACTGCGGCCTCTAACAAACATATGCTAAGACATGCTATGTACTGCGGTCTCTAACAAACATATGCTAAGACATGCTATGTACTGCGGTCTCCAACAAACATATGCTAAGACATGCTATGTACTGCGGTCTCTAACAAACATATGCTAAGACATGCTATGTACTGCGGTCTCTAACAAACATATGCTAAGACATGCTATGTACTGCGGTCTCTAACAAACATATGCTAAGACATGCTATGTACTGCAGTCTCTAACAAACATATGCTAAGACATGCTATGTACTGCGGTCTCTAACAAACATATGCTATGTACTGCAGTCTCTAACAAACATATGCTAAGACATGCTATGTACTGCGGTCTCTAACAAACATATGGTAAGACATGCTATGTACTGCGGTCTCTAACAAACATATGGTAAGACATGCTATGTACTGCGGTCTCTAACAAACATATGCTAAGACATGCTATGTACTGCGGTCTCTAACAAACATATGCTAAGACATGCTATGTACTGCGGTCTCTAACAAACATATGGTAAGACATGCTATGTACTGCGGTCTCTAACAAACATATGCTAAGACATGCTATGTACTGCGGTCTCTAACAAACATATGCTATGTACTGCGGCCTCTAACAAACATATGCTAAGACATGCTATGTACTGCGGTCTCTAACAAACATATGCTAAGACATGCTATGTACTGCGGTCTCTAACAAACATATGCTAAGACATGCTATGTACTGCGGTCTCTAACAAACATATGCTAAGACATGCTATGTACTGCGGTCTCTAACAAACATATGGTAAGACATGCTATGTACTGCGGTCTCTAACAAACATACACTCCCTTTCAAAAGTTTGGGGTGACTTATAAATGGTTTTTGAAAGAAAAGCACATGTTTTGTCCATTAAAATATAATCAGATCGATCAGAAATATAGTGTAGAAATTGTTAATGTTGTAAATGACTATTGTAGCTGGAAACGGATACATTTTTTAATGGAATATCTACATAGGGGCCAATTATCAGCAACCATCACTCCTATGTTCCAATGGCACGTTGTGTTAGCTAATCCAAGTTGATCATTTTAAAGGGATAACTGATCGTTAGAAAACCCTTTTGCAATTATGTTAGCACAGCTGAAAACTGTTGTCCTGATTTAAAGAGGCAACAAAACTGGCCTTCTTTAGACTAGTTTTAGTATCTGGAGCATCAGCATTTGTGGGATTGATTACAGGCTCAAAATGGTCAGAAACCAAAGCACTTTCTTCTGAAACTCGTCAGTCTATTCTTGTTCTGAGAAATGAAGGCTATTCCATGTGAGAAATTGCCAAGAAACTGAAGATCTGGTACAACGTTGTGTACTACTCCCTTCACAGAACAGCACAAACTGTCTCGAACCAGAGTAGAACGAGCAAGAGGACAAGTACATTAGTGTCTAGTTTGAGAAACAGACGCCCCCACAAGTCCTCAACTGGCAGCTTCATTAAATAGTACCTGCGTAACATTGCCTTGCTGACATCTTTGCACACTCTTGGCATTCTCTCAACCAGCTTCACCTGGAATACTTTTCCAACAGTCTTGATGGAGTTCCCATATATGCTGAGCAGTTGTTTACAGCAATTCCTTCACTCTGCGGACCAACTCATCCAAACCACCTCAATTGGGTTGAGGTTGGGTGATTGTGGAGGCCAGGTCATCTGATGCAGCACTCCATCACTCTCAAATAGCTCTTACACAGGCTGGAGGTGTGTTTTGGATCATTGTCCTGTTGAAAAACAAATGATAGTCCCACAAAGTGCAGACCAGATGGAATGATGTATCGCTGCAGAATACTGTGGCAGCCATGCTGGTTAAGTGTGCCTTTTTAATTATAAATAAGTCACCGACAGTGTCACCAGCAAAGTACCCCCTCACCATCACACCTCCTCCTCCATGCTTCACGGTGGGAAATACACATGCAGAGATCACCCACAGCGCGTCTCACAAAGACACAGCAGTTGGAACCAAAAATCTCCAATTTGGACTCATCAGAAAGGACAGAGTTCCACCGGTCTATTGTCCATTGCTCGTGTTTCTTGGCCCAAGCAAGTCTCTTCTTCTTATTGGTGTCCTTTAGTAGTGGTTTCTTTGCAGCAATTCGACCATGAAGGACTGATTCACTCAGTCTCCTCTGAACAATTAATGTTGAGATGTGTCTGTTACTTGAACTCTGAAGCATTTATTTGGGCTGTAATTTCCGAGGCTGGTAACTCCAATGAACTTAACCTCTGTAGCAGAGGTATCTCTGGGTCTTCCTTTCCTGTGGCGGTCCTCTTTAGAGCCAGTTTCATCATAGCGCTTGATGGTTTTTGCGACTGCTCTGAAAGAAACTTTCAAAGTTCTTGAAATGTTCTGTGTTGACTGACCTTCATGTCTTAAAGTAATGATGAACTGTGGTTTCTCTTTGCTTATTTGAGCTGTTCTTACCATAATATGGTCTTGGTATTTTATCAAATAGGGCTATATTCTGTATACCACCCCTACCATGTCACAACACAACTGATTGGCTCAAACACATTAAGAAGTAAAGAAATTCCACAAATCAGCCTTTCAGAAGGAAAACCTGTTAATTGAAATGCATTCCAGGTGACTACCTCATGAAGCTGGTTGAGAGAATGCCAACAGTGTGCAAAGGGTGGCAATTTGAAGAATCTTAAATATAAAACATATATTTTGATTTGTTTTACACTTTTTTGGTTACTACATGATTCCATATGTGTCATTTCATAGTTTTAATGTCTTCACTATTATTCTACAATGTAGAAAATAGTACAAATAAAGAAAAACCCTTGAATGAGTAGGTTTTCTAAAACTTTTAACCGGTAGTGTACATGCCGAAAAACGCGTTGGTTTTAACAATCAAAATGGTGTTTGTGAAAGCAACTTCCATTGTCCTACTAATTTTCAGTTTGCTTGTCTTTTCATGCCTTTCGGTTTTAAAGTAAAATTGCGACAGGTTTCTCTTTTTTTTGCTTTGCACTGACTGTCCTGTCTTGTGGTCTAGGTGAACGGAGGAGTTACCCAGAGGAGAGAGGAGCAGGAGGCCCCACGTCGTCCCACCCTCCTCCCCCCCCACCGACTGCTCCTCCTTCCAGGATGGAGAAGAAACCGGAGACCAAGAACGTGGAGGACCTTCTCAAACTGCCGGGCCGAGACACTCGTCCAGAAAGGGTGCAAATTAATGACTTCTCGCTCAATCATCTTACTTCCTCATTCACTTCAATACAACTTTTAAATACAGTACTTCCTCATTCACTTCAATACAACTTTTAAATACAGTACTTCCTCATTCACTTCAATACAACTTTAAATACACTACTTCCTCATTCACTTCAATACAACTTTAAATACACTACTTCCTCATTCACTTCAATACAACTTTAAATACACTACTTCCTCATTCACTTCAATAAAACTTTATTTATACCTCTCGGTGACAATTAAGAAATGCGTTGCCAGGATAATAACATCCTCAACCTTCTAGGCCAATACAAGTACAACAAGAGTAGACAGATCTCATATCCCCAGATGCATGTCTCGTGTATGAGTGAGTTCCATAACCTCTGATGTTTCTCAGATCGTCATCATAATGAGAGGCCTACCAGGAAGTGGAAAAAGCCATGTGGCCAAGCTGATACGGGTGAGTGGAACCTAAATACAGTACTTCCTGTATCTTCCAACGTGGCTGTTCTGTTGTGGTAATAATAACTTGTCTGGGATGAAATGTTCTCTCCTGTCCCGCGTTTCCTGTTTTCCCAGATATAATAATATAGTATAGATATCCCAGAGTTCTTTCACAACGGTCAACTACCTAGCCTCGTTCCACCATCCTGATCTCGAGAGCTACGAGAGAGCGACGCTCGGGATGGTGGATCGGGTTAACCTAAATACCTGCGCCGCTCGTCTTAAACGCACGCTGCTATCCATTTCTAACCTGCACCACTCGTAGTCGTCGTCTTCCCTGAAACGTCTCGAGCGCTGCCTTCTCTCACTGAAATACCTTGTCGTTACTAGCTCTTGACTTTTCTGCTAGCGGCTTTATTCAGGAAGTTTTGCTTACTGTGACTGTGAAAGGGGGTTGTCTCATCTAGCTACTTTTTTTTATTTTTTAAGATGAGTACACTATACCTGTAAGTGTCTCTGGATAAGAGTGTCTGCTAACTGACTAAAATGTTAAATGTTGTTGCGTGAGTTAAGGACAAGGAGGTGGAGTGTGGAGGGGCTCCACCCAGAGTGCTGGGGTTAGATGACTACTTCATGACGGAGGTGGAGAAGGTGGAGAAGGACCCAGAAACAGGGAAACGAGTCAAACTCAAGGTGTGTCCTTCTGTTTGCTTTCTGACTGACTTAAACGTGTGTGTGTGTGTGTGTGTGTGTGTGTGTGTGTGTGTGTGTGTGTGTGTGTGTGTGTGTGTGTGTGTGTGTGTGTGTGTGTGTGTGTGTGTGTGTGTGTGTGTGTGTGTGTGTGTGTGTGTGTGTGTGTGTGTGTGTTCCTGCTATATGTGGCGCATAAGGCATTCTACACGAGAGCAGTTTTTAGTGAAATACTATCTCTCTGTAGGAGATGACTGTAGGCCTTAAGAAAACTTGCCCGTGTGTAATATGGTGTCTCACTGGAGCTATTGTAATACGTGAAGCAAATGGGCCCCATTTAGGCTATGGTGTTTTCATTAAGCAATAACTCACCGAAGGGGGTGTGGTATATGGGCCAATATACCACGGCTAAGGTTCTTATGCGCAACGCGGAGTGCCTGGACACTGCCCTTAGCCGTGGTATATGGGCCAATATACCACGGCTAAGGGCCGTTTCTTATGCGCAACGCGGAGTGCCTGGACACAGCCCTTAGCCGTGGAATATGGGCAAATATACCACGGATAAGGGCCGGTTCTTATGCGCAACGCGGAGTGCCTGGACACTGCCCTTAGCCGTGGTATATTGGGCGTAAGTCACAAACCCCCGGGGTGTCTTATTGCTGTTATAAACGGGTTAGCAATGTAAATAGAGCAGTAAAAATACATGTTTTGTCCGTTTTTATACGGTCTGATATACCACGGCTTTCAGCCAATCAGCATTCAGGGCTCGCACCACCCAGTTTATAATTAAATATTTGAACACGTGTTTATTTTGTATCATAAATTGTTTTTTTTTTTGTTTTTTTTGTCAGTGTCTGGAATACGAGTACGAAGCGGAGATGGAAGACACGTACAGGAACAGCATGCTGAAAACATTCAGGAAGACCCTAGACGACGGCTTCTTCCCTTTCATCATCATCGACGCTATCAATGACCGGGTTAAATACTTTGATCAGTTCTGGAGTGCTGCCAAGACTAAAGGCTTCGAGGTGAGTTGACGTTTTTATATCTTGAAATATAAAAAAATGCAGATAGACAACGATACTACCGTTCCTTAGTCCATACTAGCTTACCATTTTAGAATTCATGCCCAATGAATGACTTTATTCGATGTTGTGTACTAGTGTGGAGATTCGAACTGAATTAAAACGTATACATTTCCTGATGTATTACGTGGAAACGTGTCAAATGTATTTTTATACCAGGTATACTTGGCTGAAATCACTGCAGACAATCAGACTTGTGCTAAAAGAAATGCCCACGGACGGAAGATGAAAGATATTCAAAAGGTAGTGTACTGAGTGTCCTCGAGTCAGAGCTCTTACACATTTTAATGGATTCAGGGGTCATATATATCAAGGCATTGATAACGACAGTGGTAGACCATACGTCGCTCTGGATAAGAGCGTCTGCTAAATGACTTAAATGTAAATGTAAATTGTCTATTTATTTTCTTGTATCTGTATAGTATTTTTCTTTTTTTTTGAGAGTAATTAATGGCAATATATTGTGTTTTTTATTTTTTTAGAGTAATTAATGGCAATATATTGTGTTTTTTATTTTTTTAGAGTAATTAATGGCAATATATTGTGTTTTTTATTCCAGTACTGTTTTCTATTTCTGTTTTCTGTCCGTTTAGATGTCCAGTAACTGGGAGTCGTCTCCACGGCACATGGTGCGGCTGGATGTCCGTTCCCTGCTTCAGGACGCTGCTATTGAGGAGGTATGTGGCACGGGAACATGTCGCAATATGTTGACATCTTGGTTTTTATACCCGTTAGGGGCGTTAAAGGTGCTACACATAGGATTTGTTTGAATATCGGCAGTAGTGGTGAAATTAGTGTTTCACGGTATTTCACAACCCGTCAGTATTGTGATTGGCTGGGATATTTGCCTATTGGCTGGGATATTTGCCTATTGGCTGGGATATTTGCCTATTGGCTGGGATATTTGCCTATTGGCTGGGATATTTGCCTATTGGCTGGGATATTTGCCTATTGGCTGGGATATTTGCCTATTGGCTGGGATATTTGCCTATCGGCTGGGATATTTGCCTATCGGCTGGGATATTTGCCTATCGGCTGGGATATTTGCCTATCGGCTGGGATATTTGCCTATCGGCTGGGATATTTGCCTTTTTGAGTTCTCCCGACCAGAGTGGTATTTGTTGTAAAAAAAAGACAAAGCTGTTTTGACTTTGGCTGTGTTATCTAGTGGCCAATGTAGAAATTGCTCTGTCATTTCCTGGTCGATAGAATTGTACACTGCTCACTCAATTTCAGTTTGTGAGAAAAAAAACAAGCACTGAATAGTGAAGAGGAATCATTGTACCAATCTAAATCACTGTCAAATATAATTTTCAATAACCAGAAATATTGTTTGTGAAGCTAGTGGACCAAAACAGAAAGTATGAGGCTCACGGCCCAAGAGGCTCCACCGTGTTACGGGGAAATGGGATGCAGGGGAGGTTCATTTGGAATGCAGCCTAATGCTGTTCCAATTCACCTAGCATCCACACAGGGGAGGTTCATTTGGAATGCAGCCTAGTGCTGTTCCAATTCACCTAGCATCCACACAGGGGAGGTTCATTTGGAATGCAGCCTAATGCTGTTCCAATTCACCTAGCATCCACACAGGGAGGTTCATTTGGAATGCAGCCTAATGCTGTTCCAATTCACCTAGCATCCACACAGGGGAGGTTCATTTGGAATGCAGCCTAATGCTGTTCCAATTCACCTAGCATCCACACAGGGGAGGTTCATTTGGAATGCAGCCTAATGCTGTTCCAATTCACCTAGCATCCACACAGGGGAGGTTCATTTGGAATGCAGCCTAATGCTGTTCCAATTCATCTAGCATCCACACAGGGGAGGTTCATTTGGAATGCAGCCTAATGCTGTTCCAATTCACCTAGCATCCACACAGGGGAGGTTCATTTGGAATGCAGCCTAATGCTGTTCCAATTCACCTAGCATCCACACAGGGGAGGTTCATTTGGAATGCAGCCTAGTGCTGTTCCAATTCAACTAGCATCCACACAGGGGAGGTTCATTTGGAATGCAGCCTAATGCTGTTCCAATTCAACTAGCATCCACACAGGGGAGCTTCATTTGGAATTCAGCCTAGTGCTGTTCCAATTCACCTAGCATCCACACAGGGGAGGTTCATTTGGAATGCAGCCTAATGCTGTTCCAATTCACCTAGCATCCACACAGGGGAGGTTCATTTGGAATGCAGCCTAGTGCTGTTCCAATTCACCTAGCATCCACACAGGGGATACATTCTAGACGTGGCACCTTTTTTTATTGAGCGCTTATATAATGGGTTCCTGTTATAAGAGTGAACCTTGTCCTCTCTTATTAAAACATGTGTAGTACCTGTTGGCACTACTATTTCAGTATCGCAACTTGTGTGGTTGTAAAGTTTTTTATTATTTTTATTATATAATATTAATTCTACCTACCTAATGGCATTTAAAATTATATATATATTTTAAAAAGTGAAATTCAATGGAAACATTTTGTGTTTTAAAGGTTGAGATGGAAGACTTAAATCCTGATGACGAGCCGCTGAAGGAGCCCAAGAAGGAGGAGGAGGAGGAAGATATTAAGGTAGGACCCAGTCAGCAAGCCTTTATCTGTTATTAAGGTAGGACCCAGTCAGCTAGTCTTTATCTGTTATTAAGGTAGGACCCAGTCAGCAAGCCTTTATCTGTTATTAAGGTAGGACCCAGTCAGCTAGTCTTTATCTGTTATTAAGGTAGGACCCAGTCAGCTAGTCTTTATCTGTTATTAAGGTAGGACCCAGTCAGCTAGCCTTTATCTGTTATTAAGGTAGGACCCAGTCAGCTAGCCTTTATCTGTTATTAAGGTAGGACCCAGTCAGCTAGTCTTTATCTGTTATTAAGGTAGGACCCAGTCAGCTAGTCTTTATCTGTTATTAAGGTAGGACCCAGTCAGCTAGCCTTTATCTGTTATTAAGGTAGGACCCGGTCAGCTAGCCTTTATGTCTGTTATTAAGGTAGGACCCAGTCAGCTAGCCTTTATCTGTTATTGTCCTTAAAGAGATCTACTGATCCCTCATATCGACTAGAGCAGGACTCTCCAACCCTGTTCCTGGAGACCCTACCCTACCCTCCTTATTCAAATCTTACCTTTATTTAACCAGGCAAGTCAGTTAAGAATAAATTATTATTTTCAATGACGGCCTAGGAACAGTGGGTTAACTGCCTGTTCAGGGGCAGAACGACAGATTTGTACCTTGACAGCTCAAGGGTTTGAACTCGCAACCTTCCGGTTATTAGTCCAACGCTCTAACCACTTGGCTACCCTGCCGCCCCTCCACTCTAACCACTTGGCTACCCTGCCGCCCCGTATGCCAGGTGCGCTAGGACGGTAGGTCTCCAGGAACAGGGTTGGAGAGCCCTCCACCAGAAACACATCGGTACATTTTGATATGGTGTCATGGCAGTGAGAAGAAATGCTCGGTTGCTTGCAGGTACAGTGAGTGACTTGCTGACAAAAGCCCTTGGGCCAGTATTGCAGCTACAGCAGTATATTTATTGTTTACTTAAAGTCCCAGTGCAGTCAAAAATGTAATTTTCCTGTGTTTTTATATATATATTACCACACTATGAGTTTGGAATAATACTGAGTTTGCGAAAATGATATTGTATGTATTTTTGTGTAAGAGCTGTAAATTGTAGCTTGTTTCCCTCTGACAGTCTTAGCCAACTTCTTGCTAGAGGAATTGCTCTTTGCTAAGTAGGCGGTCCTTCTGTGGCTCAGTTGGTAGAGCAATGGCGCTTGTAACGCCAGGGTAGTGGGTTCGATTCCCGGGACCACCCATACATAGAATGTATGCACACATGACTGTAAGTCGCTTTGGATAAAAGCGTCTGCTAAATGGCATATATTATTTATTTATTTATAAGCTATATTTATTTTTTTTGTTGGGTTTTTTTACTACCCAGAAGTGATGTTGATGTTGATGTTTTGTTGATGTCAAAAACTTGATGTTTTTAATTTGGTCTTGTTTGGTCGAAACTGTCCTCCATTGTGCTGAGATTAGTCAAATTGATCCAAAATATCTCATAATATTAATGAGAACTTCATAAAGTTATAAACCCAAGTCAAACTTCCTATACAGGGATATAAAATGCAAGCGTACCAGAATGAGGAAGATCGTGAGATTTGGCAACGTGATCAAAATTGAGGAAGTAGTGTGTTGGGTCTAGTGGTTAGTTGTCCTCGAGGAAGTAGTGTGTTGGGTCTAGTGGTTAGTTGACCTCGAGGAAGTAGTGTGTGGGTCTAGTGGTTAGTTGTCCTCGAGGAAGTAGTGTGTGGGTCTAGTGGTTAGTTGTCCTCGAGGAAGTAGTGTGTTGGGTCTAGTGGTTAGTTGTCCTCGAGGAAGTAGTGTGTGGGTCTAGTGGTTAGTTGTCCTCGAGGAAGTAGTGTGTGGGTCTAGTGGTTAGTTGTCCTCGAGGAAGTAGTGTGTGGGTCTAGTGGTTAGTTGTCCTCGAGGAAGTAGTGTGTGGGTCTAGTGGTTAGTTGACCTCGAGGAAGTAGTGTGTGGGTCTAGTGGTTAGTTGACCTCGAGGAAGTAGTGTGTGGGTCTAGTGGTTAGTTGACCTCGAGGAAGTAGTGTGTGGGTCTAGTGGTTAGTTGTCCTCGAGGAAGTAGTGTGTGGGTCTAGTGGTTATTTGACCTCGAGGAAGTAGTGTGTGGGTCTAGTGGTTAGTTGTCCTCGAGGAAGTAGTGTGTGGGTCTAGTGGTTATTTGACCTCGAGGAAGTAGTGTGTGGGTCTAGTGGTTAGTTGTCCTCGAGGAAGTAGTGTGTGGGTCTAGTGGTTAGTTGACCTCGAGGAAGTAGTGTGTGGGTCTAGTGGTTAGTTGTCCTCGAGGAAGTAGTGTGTGGGTCTAGTGGTTAGTTGTCCTCGAGGAAGTAGTGTGTGGGTCTAGTGGTTAGTTGACCTCGAGGAAGTAGTGTGTGGGTCTAGTGGTTAGTTGACCTCGAGGAAGTAGTGTGTGGGTCTAGTGGTTAGTTGTCCTCGAGGAAGTAGTGTGTGGGTCTAGTGGTTAGTTGACCTCGAGGAAGTAGTGTGTGGGTCTAGTGGTTAGTTGTCCTCGAGGAAGTAGTGTGTGGGTCTAGTGGTAGTTTACTAGTAGTGATTTAGTGGTTAGTTGACCACAAGTTTTTGTTCAGAGAATCCAACCCACAATCCTTCTGACTCGGGCCTTTCCTGTTGTTCCTTCACTGTCCTATATGTTCAATACAACACAAGGATACAGATGCAGTGGGATTTCCCACATACATATATATATATATTTTAAAAAAAGGTTGTGGTGTGGTTAAGGGCAGCGCCAGCTGTGCCACCAGAGACTCTGGGTCCGCGCCCAGGCTCTGTCATAACCGGCCGCGACCGGGAGGTCCGTGGGGCGACGCACAATTGGCCTAGCGTCGTCCGGGTAAGGGAGGGTTTGGCCGGTAGGGAAATCTTTGTCTCATCGCGCACCAGCGATACCAGTGGCGTGCCGGTCGCAGCGCGCGCTAACCAAGGTTAAGGGGTAAAAAATACAAATAAGATTACATATAGATAAATGGAGAAAGCATTCATTTTGCCTTGGTAATGCCGTGGTAATGCCTTGGTAGTGCCTTGGTAATGCCTTGGTAATGCCTTGGTAATGCCTTGGCAATGTCTTGGTAATGTCTTGGTAATGCCTTGGTAATGTCTTGGTAATGCCTTGGTAATGTCTTGGCAATGCCTCGGTAATGCCTTGGTAATGTCCTTGGTAATGTCTTGGTAATGCCTTGGTAATGTCTTGGCAATGTCTCGGTAATGTCTCGGTAATGCCTCGGTAATGTCTTGGTAATGCCTCGGTAATGCCTTGGTAATGTGGATGCTTTTTAGGGTGGTATACGTAAGTGATATGAAATATTCTATAATATATTTTCTTTTTATTATTGTCAACTATGTAAAAGCCTGAAATTAGTTCTGTATTTCTTCTGTAATCAAAATCTACTTGAGTAAAAACAAAATAAGTTTGTGTTGCCATGGTGTTAGTTCCTTACTAGATGGTAAGTACCAGCGTAACTTTTTACAGTTAGAAAATGTGTGATTAACTCATCCTATCTCAAATCCATGGGTATAGATATTGTGGTGATTTCCAATGTAATTAACAGATATGACTTGATACTTCCACTGTCATGACAATAACGATAACAATTTGTAATTTCTACAAACAGCACCATATATATTGTTTTTTTTCTCATGTATTTAACAACAAAAATATATATATATTTTCTAGCGGTACCTAAGGAAGTAGGTATAAAAACATATTTTCCAAATATTTCCCCAACGGCTCGCCCGGTGAAGGAATGGTGACCTGTGTGGGGAGGGGAATTGTTTTCCTTTGGTTCTTTTCAGGTTTTTACTCCCAAAATCACATTTTTTTCTTCTATCGACAACATTTAAATGTTCTAAGTCCACAACAATAGTTAAACCACATCAGAGGGGTGTCCTACGAAGCAGGTTTGAGGAGTTAGCGAGGTATCTTTGGCCAACTCCGTATAACCGGTCATACAAAAGTGGGTCACCTTTTTTTTTTTATTAAGCCAAATTTCTATAGCGACGAATCTTTCAGAACTAACCTGCTCCTGGGCAGGCTAACTCCACTTACCCTGAATGAAATGACTTGAGCCGCGTGAGTTGAGGACCAATGAAATCCGATTCCCTCCATCTCGCAAAGATTACGTCTTCATTTGAGGAAGACTACTGATTTTTTTTAAATGATTTATTAATCAAATGTTGTTTTTGGTGTAAAATATACATATTTTTAATATATATCACATTAAACATTTAGTAATAACAGAATTCATTTTAAACTTCACACAATGAAACGCTTTTGTATGACTTAATATTTTTAAAAATGAAGGGGAGTGGGGAAAGAGTTGCTTGTGCATTAATAAGCACGTCGAAGACGACATGAACAATAAGCAAGTGGTCTTGTAGTGCCTGGATAAGTGGGTATCCTCAAATCAACCAAGACATCAAACCAAACCTTTTCAACAAGTGGTCTTGTAGTGCCTGGATAAGTGGGTATCCTCAAATCAACCAAGACATCAAACCAAACCTTTTCAACAAGTGGTCTTGTAGTGCCTGGATAAGTGGGTATCCTCAAATCAACCAAGACATCAAACCAAACCTTTTCAACAAGTGGTCTTGTAGTGCCTGGATTAGTGGGTATCCTCAAATCAACCAAGACATCAAACCAAACCTTTTCAACAAGTGGTCTTGTAGTGCCTGGATTAGACATCAAACCAAACCTTTTCAACAAGGGTATCCTCAAATCAACCAAGACATCAAACCAAACCTTTTCAACAAGTGGTCTTGTAGTGCCTGGATAAGTGGGTATCCTCAAATCAACCAAGACATCAAACCAAACCTTTTCAACAAGTGGTCTTGTAGTGCCTGGATAAGTGGGTATCCTCAAATCAACCAAGACATCAAACCAAACCTTTTCAACAAGTGGTCTTGTAGTGCCTGGATAAGTGGGTATCCTCAAATCAACCAAGACATCAAACCAAACCTTTTCAACAAGTGGTCTTGTAGTGCCTGGATAAGTGGGTATCCTCAAATCAACCAAGACATCAAACCAAACCTTTTCAACAAGTGGTCTTGTAGTGCCTGGATAAGTGCCTGGATTAACCAAACCTTTTCAACAAGTGGGTATCCTCAAATCAACCAAGACATCAAACCAAACCTTTTCAACAAGTGGTCTTGTAGTGCCTGGATAAGTGGGTATCCTCAAATCAACCAAGACATCAAACCAAACCTTTTCAACAAGTGGTCTTGTAGTGCCTGGATAAGTGGGTATCCTCAAATCAACCAAGACATCAAACCAAACCTTTTCAACAAGTGGTCTTGTAGTGCCTGGATAAGTGGGTATCCTCAAATCAACCAAGACATCAAACCAAACCTTTTCAACAAGTGGTCTCGGATAGTGCCTGGATAAGTGGGTATCCTCAAATCAACCAAGACATCAAACCAAACCTTTTCAACAAGTGGTCTCGTAGTGCCTGGATAAGTGGGTATCCTCAAATCAACCAAGACATCAAACCAAACCTTTTCAACAAGTGGTCTTGTAGTGCCTGGATAAGTGGGTATCCTCAAATCAACCAAGACATCAAACCAAACCTTTTCAACAAGTGGTCTTGTAGTGCCTGGATAAGTGGGTATCCTCAAATCAACCAAGACATCAAACCAAACCTTTTCAACAAGTGGTCTTGTAGTGCCTGGATAAGTGGGTATCCTCAAATCAACCAAGACATCAAACCAAACCTTTTCAATAACAGGTTTGCAAACCCGTTGTTGCCTTAGTTAGCATTTACTTGTAGATATCATAAGCTACAACATCTTTCCTACCCTACTGGCTACCGATGTCATTGTTCTGTTGAGAGCTGAACGCTCCTGCTGCCTGATACTCGGCTGAAACAAGCTATGTGCGGCACACTTGTAAAAAAAAATATATATAAACTGAACAAAAAATATAAAGGCAACAATTTCAAAGATTTTCTTTATTTTTGACTAAACACTTTATACATGTTGCTTTTATATTTTTGCCGTTCAGTATATTTCACGTGCTTTGTGATTGTGTAGGCAACTATATGCATGATTTCCCTATTGTACTCCATCATTGATAAGTCGTGTACCTCCGCTACACTACGTTGATGCTCATTCGTAGGGATTAAGAAGTGAGGTTACGCAATGCGCCCCTGAAAGAAAAAGTGGGTATGCGGCGTATACCCTCCACTACACACATTACTACAGTCCCTGGTTCGAATCCAGGCTGTATCACATCCGGCCGTGATTGGGAGTCTCATAGGGCAGCGCACAATCGGCCCAGCGTCGTCCGAGGTTTGGCCCGGGGTAGGCCGTCATGGTAAAATAAGAATTTGTTCTTATCTGATTTGCCTAGTTAAATAAAGGATCAATTTAAATAAAACAACTTAAAAGGTAATTAAATAAAGGATACATTTAAATAAAACCATTTAAAAGGTCATTAAATAAACACTCCACTTCTAAGAGCCTCTTTCACAACATCGCCTGCTGAATTTGCAAAGATAACTTTACTTAAGTTTTTTTATTTGTTATTATTATTTATTTTTTGCACCAATGAAAACGTGGCACTGGCTCGCAAATGGATTGATGTTTCAGCCATGTCGTGTCTCAATAAACAGTTTAGTGTTCGGCTAGTTATGTGTGACTTGCGGACGAGCTAGTCAACCGCTGGAGTACGGACGAAGCCTGAGCTGGAATGTGAAGCTAGCTGAAGCTGGCTGTTTTTAGAAACTTTTGAGTAGATCTAGCTGGCTTCATAGAAAACCTGCAGGAGGGGATAGTTGCCCATTTTAATTCAATTGCACACCTAGCAAGAGATTATTGGGCTAGCTGTGTTTCTGTACTGTACAATGTAATCCTACTGTATACATTTGATGGAAGAGTTTGTCAAACAAATGCCCTCCCGATTTGATACAAATCATCTGTTATCATTCTGCCAGGTAGGAAGACTTTGCAGTTGCCAGTCAACATTTAATTGGGTGGGAAGGGTTTTTTTGTGGGGGGAGACCTAAGAACTTTTCATTAAAACCGTAGACGATGACTGAATTGTGCATCGTAAAGATTCAACCAAGACATCAGACCATCTCAAGAGATTGAATCAATCTCTTGAGTATGTTATCTCTACTGCTACCAGAATCCCACCTCAAACACCCAGGGAAGGTCCTTCCAGAACTATTATTATTAACACAATTCATTAGATGATATATCCATTGATTAGAAATGGTAAGAAAATTATGTTAGGATCATAATGTGAACATGGTTACTGAAGCACAGAGAGAAGCTACAGTACACCAGGAAACACATCTCACTCAGAAGTTGAGTGGGATTGGACATTAGGAAATATGATGTTACAGGGTTTTGGGTCAATTCCATTTCAATTCAGAAAGTAAACCAAATTCCCCCCAAAAAAATCTTCCTGAATTGAAGAATTGGAATTGTCAGTGTTCTACCTGAATTGAAGAATTGGAATTGTCAGTGTTCTTCCTGAATTGGCTGGAATTGAAGAATTGGAATTGTCAGTGTTCTTCCTGAATTGGCTGGAATTGAAGAATTGGAATTGTCAGTGTTCTTCCTGAATTGAAGAATTGGAATTGTCAGTGTTCTTCCTGAATTGGCTGGAATTGAAGAATTGGAATTGTCAGTGTTCTTCCTGAATTGAAGAATTGGAATTGTCAGTGTTCTTCCTGAATTGGCTGGAATTGAAGAATTGGAATTGTCAGTGTTCTTCCTGAATTGAACAATTGGGATTGTCAGTGTTCTTCCTGAATTGGCTGGAATTGAAGAATTGGAATTGTCAGTGTTCTACCTGAATTGGCTGGAATTGAAATCGTATTTACCGCAACCCTGCTGAAAGGTCTCAATTAACGGTCTACTTTCAGGAACAAGGTAACCTCGTATCCAGACTATCTCCTCCATTAGCTGTCTACTGTTTTGAACGAGCCTCTGATACCGCTTCATAAATGCTACTTTATTAATGATTCAAATATTTTTAGAAATTCAAAATCAGTTATTTTCCCAGCCCATTTAGTGCTGACAAAATGACCATGGCATGCCGAAAGGTTCTCTGACGGACAACAGTCCCCGAGTCTCTAACCTCGTCCACCATTCGTCTCCCTCTGTCTGTATGCCATAGCAGTTAGCCAAGGGGTGAGGTTACCTTGTTCCTAACAACAAAAAGCTCATGTGTTTCAGTTGGTAGAGCATGGTGCTTCCAACGCCAGGGTTGTGGGTTCGATTCCCACAGGGGACCAGTATGAAAATGTATGTACTCACTACTGCAGTGTCTCTGGATGAGAGAGTCTGCTAAATGACTCACTACTGTATTACCTCCTGGATAAGAGAGTCGGTTAAATGACTCACTACTGTAGTGGCTCTGGATAAGAGAGTCTGTTAAATGACTCACTACTGTATTACCTCTGGATAAGAGAGTCTGTTAAATGACTCACTACTGTATTACCTCTGGATAAGAGAGTCTGCTAAATGACTCACTACTGTATTACCTCTGGATAAGAGAGTCTGTTAAATGACTTACTACTGTAGTGGCTCTGGATAAGAGAGTCTGCTAAATGACTTACTACTGTAGTGGCTCTGGGTAAGAGAGTCTGCTAAATGACTCACTATAGTGGCTCTGGACAAGAGTCTGCGAAATGACTCACTATAGTGGCTCTGGACAAGAGAGTCTGCTAAATGACTCACTATAGTGGCTCTGGACAAGAGAGTCTGCTAAATGACTCACTATAGTGGCTCTGGACAAGAGAGTCTGCTAAATGACTCACTATAGTGGCTCTGGACAAGAGAGTCTGCTAAATGACTCACTATAGTGGCTCTGGACAAGAGAGTCTGCTAAATGACTCACTATAGTGGCTCTGGACAAGAGAGTCTGCTAAATGACTCACTATAGTCACTCTGGACAAGAGAGTCTGCTAAATGACTCACTATAGTCGCTCTGGACAAGAGAGTCTGCTAAATGACTCACTATAGTGGCTCTGGACAAGAGAGTCTGCTAAATGACTAAATTGGAAATGTAAAATATATGGAGTCGTATCTGAGGCGCTATTCCAAAGTGTTTTTGCAAGTGCCATGTTGAAGGAGAAAAAAGTAGCACATAAAAAGGCCAGTCACTTTTTTTTAGCTTTCCAACTTTTTTAAAACGACGACCTAGATACAGGAGGACCTAGATACAGGAGGACCTAGGTACAGGACGACCTAGGTACAGGACGGCCTAGGTACAGGACCTAGGTACAGGACGGCCTAGGTACAGGACGGCCTAGGTACAGGACGGCCTAGGTACAGGACAACGACCGACCTAGATACATGGGCGACCGACGTGATTTAACGACCTAAGAACTAAATATAAAAACCGTAAACTAATCACAACGGCACTGGTTCCACTGCGCTCACTATTAGCTTTGGTTGTGACAAATGTAAACTTTTAAACGATTAATGTATTTATTTAGTACATTTAGCTGCTTCATTATTATTGTGGGCTCAAGATTCCTGTTATTAAGGAAATGGCTATGTCTACTACAGCTTCCTGTTATTAAGGAAATGGCTATATCCACGACAGCTTCCTGTTATTAAGGAAATGGCTATATCCACTACAGCTTCCTGTTATTAAGGAAATGGCTATATCCACTACAGCTTCCTGTTATTAAGGAAATACCTATATCCATTACAGGTTCCTGTTATTAAGGAAATGCCTATATCCATTACAGGTTCCTGTTATTAAGGAAATGCCTATATCCATTACAGGTTCCTGTTATTAAGGAAATGCCTATATCCATTACAGGTTCCTGTTATTAAGGAAATGCCTATATCCATTACAGGTTCCTGTTATTAAGGAAATGCCTATATCCATTACAGGTTCCTGTTATTAAGGAAATGCCTATATCCATTACAGGTTCCTGTTATTAAGGAAATGCCTATATCCATTACAGGTTCCTGTTATTAAGGAAATGCCTATATCCATTACAGGTTCCTGTTATTAAGGAAATGCCTATATCCATTACAGGTTCCTGTTATTAAGGAAATGCCTATATCCATTACAGGTTCCTGTTATTAAGGAAATGCCTATATCCATTACAGGTTCCTGTTATTAAGGAAATGCCTATATCCATTACAGGTTCCTGTTATTAAGGAAATGCCTATATCCATTACAGGTTCCTGTTATTAAGGTTCCTGTTATTAAGAAATGCCTATATCCATTACAGGTTCCTGTTATTATTATATCCATTACAGGTTCCTGTTAAATGCCTATATCCATTACAGGTTCCTGTTATTAAGGAAATGCCTATATCCATTACAGGTTCCTGTTATTAAGGAAATGCCTATATCCATTACAGGTTCCTGTTATTAAGGAAATGCCTATATCCATTACAGGTTCCTGTTATTAAGGAAATGCCTATATCCATTACAGGTTCCTGTTATTAAATGGAAATGCCTATATCCATTACAGGTTCCTGTTATTAAGGAAATGCCTATATCCATTACAGGTTCCTGTTATTAAGGAAATTACAGGTTCCTGTTATTAAGCCTATATCCATTACAGGTTCCTGTTATTAAGGAAATGCCTATATCCATTACAGGTTCCTGTTATTAAGGAAATGCCTATATCCATTACAGGTTCCTGTTATTAAGGAAATGCCTATATCCATTACAGGTTCCTGTTATTAAGGAAATGCCTATATCCATTACAGGTTCCTGTTATTAAGGAAATGCCTATATCCATTACAGGTTCCTGTTATTAAGGAAATGCCTATATCCATTACAGGTTCCTGTTATTAAGGAAATGCCTATATCCATTACAGGTTCCTGTTATTAAGGAAATGCCTATATCCATTACAGGTTCCTGTTATTAAGGAAATGCCTATATCCATTACAGGTTCCTGTTATTAAGGAAATGCCTATATCCATTACAGGTTCCTGTTATTAAGGAAATGCCTATATCCATTACAGGTTCCTGTTATTAAGGAAATGCCTATATCCATTACAGGTTCCTGTTATTAAGGAAATGCCTATATCCATTACAGGTTCCTGTTATTAACAGGAAAATACCTATATCCATTACAGGTTCCTGTTATTAAGGAAATGCCTATATCCATTACAGGTTCCTGTTATTAATTACAGGTTCCTGTTAAATTCCTGCCTATATCCATTACAGGTTCCTGTTATTAAGAAATACCTATATCCATTACAGGTTCCTGTTATTAAGGAAATACCTATATCCATTACAGGTTCCTGTTATTAAGGAAATACCTATATCCATTACAGGTTCCTGTTATTAAGGAAATGCCTATATCCATTACAGGTTCCTGTTATTAAGGAAATATATCCATTACAGGTTCCTGTTATCCATTAAGGAAATACAGGTTCCTGTTATTAAGGAAATACCTATATCCATTACAGGTTCCTGTTATTAAGGAAATGCCTATATCCATTACAGCTTCCTGTTATTAAGGAAATGCCTATATCCATTACAGGTTCCTGTTATTAAGGAAATACCTATATCCATTACAGGTTCCTGTTATTAAGGAAATGCCTATATCCATTACAGGTTCCTGTTATTAAGGAAATGCCTATATCCATTACAGGTTCCTGTTATTAAGGAAATGCCTATATCCATTACAGGTTCCTGTGTTGGAAGCATATGGTTTGAGCGGTATAACAACTATCCTGATTTCAAGTTTTGACCCAGAATACTTGTATTTCACGTTCTTCATTTATTTACCAAATACTGCAGAATCAAAGACGATTTAATGTCCAACTTGTGCACATCAGTGTTGTGTTGGGGGGGTTTAACTCATGGTTTAACTTCTTCTTCAGTAACTAGGCTGTATAATATGTTTTGACTTGGTGTTGAACCACGATTAACACAAAGAGAGTGTTGATCAAATCTAGTTGTGCACTTGTAGTAGGCTAGCTTGTCTATCAACTAGCTGTTTTCTGAAGTGTCTCAAAATGCTTTGATCATGGCTAACACCAAAGGCAAATCTTCTCAACACGAGGTGTCATAATGACATCTGACATGTTGGCATGCCAACGTCTTAAAAGAATGTCGTGGCATTCTTACGATTCTCCTGATTTGTACTGATATTGTTTGATTAACGTAACTATTTCAACGCCTTCTCTCCGTCACCGAAACCATCTCTCTCTCTCCTCTCTCTCTGTCTCTCTCTGTCTCTCTCTGTCTCTCTCTGTCTCTCTCTGTCTCTGTCTCTTTCTCTCTCTCTCTCTCTTTCTCTCTCTCTCTCTCTGTCTCTCTCTCTCTCTGTCTCTCTCTCTCTGTCTCTCTCTCTGTCTCTCTCTCTGTCTCTCTCTCTGTCTCTCTCTCTGTCTCTCTCTCTGTCTCTCTCTCTGTCTCTCTCTCTCTCTCTCTCTCTCTCTCTCTCTCTCTCTCTCTCTCTCTCTCTCTCTCTCTCTCTCATATTCATTCATTCATATCCTCCTCCTGACCCCTAGCTCCTTGCCGCTCAGAGGCCTAACCCTTGCGGTCTCTTCTCTGTATAATTTAGGGTTACATTCCACAAAGCAAATGGGAGATGGACACTTCTGATGCCAAACTCGGTAGGTATTCCCTTTGTTTTCTGATCTTACTAATGTACATGATATTTACTAACAACTATGTGGTGAATGGAATGATTTCAAAAACGTCTTTGATTCCATGTACAGCGCCTTCTGGAAAGTATTCAGACCCCTTGACCTTTTCCACATTTTGTTACGTTACAGCCTTATTCTAAAATGTATAAAATAGTTTTTTCCCCCTCATCATAAATACCCCATAATGGCAAAGCAAAGAGAGACCAGAGAATCTTGTTTCTCATGGTCTGAGAGTCTTTAGGTGGCAAACTCCAAGCAGGCTGTCATGTGCCTTTTACTGAGGAGTGGCTTCCGTCTGTCCACTCTACCGTAAAGGCCTGATTAGTGGAGTGCTGTGGAGATGGTTGTCCTTCTGGAAGGTTCTCTCATCTCCACAGAGTAACTCTAGAGCTCTGTCGGAGACCATCAGGTCTTGGTCACCTCCCTGACCAAGGCCCTTCTCTCCCGATTGCTTAGTTCGGCATGGTGGAAAGTTCTAGAAAGTATTGGTGGTTCCAAACTTCTTCCATTTAAGAATGATGGAATCCACTATGTTCTTGAGGACGTTCAATGCTGCAGAAATGTTTTGGTACCCTTCCCCAGATCTGTGTCTCGACACAATCCTATCTCTGAGCTCTACGGACAATTTCTTCGACCTAATTGCTTAGTCTTTTCTCTGACTTTAACTGTCAACTGGGAAACCTTTAGACAGGTATGTGGCTTTCCAAATCATGTCCAATCCAATTGAATTGACCACAAATGGACTCCAAACAAGTTGTAGAAACATCACAAGGATGATCAATGGAAACAGGATGCACCTGTCCCCAATTTAGAGTCTCATAGCGAAGGGTCTGAATACTTACGTAAATAAGGTATTTCTGCTTTTTGTTTTTAGTACATTTGCAAATATGTATAAAAACCTGTTTTTGCTTTGTCATTATGGGGTATTGTGATGTCATTATGGGGTATTGTGATGTCATTATGGGGTATTGTGATGTCACTATGGGGTATTGTGATGTCACCATGGGGTATTGTGTGTAGATTGCTGAGGAAATTGTTTTATTTCATCCATTTCAGAATAAGGCTGTAACGTAACAAAATGTGGAAAAAGTCAAGGGGTCTGAATACTTTCCCGAAGGCGCTGTACATGATGTTCACTAACAACTACAGCTTCCAGTAGATGTTCCCTTTTCTCCACAATGTTATCCTTTTAACCAGTCGTTTTCAAACTTCTGCGCGACTCCCAGACTTTGACAATTTTGTTGTTGCCCTAAACTATCTCACTTGATTTAATCAATCAAAGTTATTTATAAAGCCCTTCGTACATCAGCTGATATCTCAGTGCTGTACAGAAACCCAGCCTAAAACCCCAAACGGCAAACAATGCAGGTGTAGAAGCACGGTGGCTAGGAAAAACTCCCTAGAAAGGCCAGAACCTTGGAAGAAACCTAGAGAGGAACCAGGCTCTGATGGGTGGCCAGTCCTCTTCTGGCTGTGCCGGGTGGAGATTATAACAGAACATGGCCAAGATGTTCAAATGTTCATAGTTGACCAGCAGGGTCAAATAATAAGAGATCATTTAAGAAGTCAATGTCTTGATAACTAGTTGACAAGTTGAATCAGGTGTGCCAGCTCTGGAATGGATCAAAGACATGTAACGGTTGGGGGTCCCCAAGGAGAGACACTCGGCCCTCCATGGAATGAGTTTGACACCTGTGGTCTGAACTGTTTCCAGCCTCCTCCTTATTATAGACATATGTGCATAAATACTGAATACAAATTATCTGATCAGAACACACACAGATCAAAATAGTACATTTTCAAATAAATAACATCCCCACTTATATTTACAAAAATATGTTCTATAAAGGGGACACATTAGTGCTTGCTTTTTATACCACACACAGTTTGCTTCAAAATCAAAATGAGAGGAGACAACCCTTTGACTGACAGGGGATCCTTGGTAATGCATCTGGAAAACATGGAAAGTTTCTTACAAGCATTACAAATATTCATAGATGCAGGAAGATAATGGCGTTATACAGAATCTGAGCAGTGTCGGGCATCGTCACGGTGATCATGACATCCGTGAAGTAGCAAGCATTTTTTTTTTTTTTTGCTGAGTCGTGAGGTGACGTGGCGAGCGCTCTTCTCCTTACAGACAAGCTGGACGGCTTGGTGATGGGGGGGAAGAGGAAGAGGGAGGGAGACGACGTGGCAGGCATGGATGACTTTCTTCAGCTGCCAGACGACTACGCCACGCGCCACTCTGAACCCGGCAAGAAGAGGGTAAAGTGGTATACACTATTATATCCCGTCGTACCCGTTTCCTGTTTAACAAAACCTCCACATCCTGTCGAATCTTATTCATGCATTTTTGTTGTTGTTGTTGTTAACCTTTATTTGTCCATGCAAGTCTATTCTTATTTACAATGACTGGCCATGTAATATGGTTTGTCCATGCAAGTCTATTCTTATTTACAATGACTGGCCATGTAATATGGTTTGTCCATGCAAGTCTATTCTTATTTACAATGACTGGCCATGTAATATGGTTTGTCCATGCAAGTCTATTCTTATTTACAATGACTGGCCATGTAATATGGTTTGTCCATTTACAATGACTGGCCATGTAATATGGTTTGTCCATATCTATTCTTATTTACAATGACTGGCCATGTAATATGGTTTGTCCATGCAAGTCTATTCTTATTTACAATGACTGGCCATGTAATATGGTTTGTCCATGGTCCATTTACAATGACTAATATGGTTTGTCCATGCAAGTCTATTCTTATTTACAATGACTGGCCATGTAATATGGTTTGTCCATGCAAGTCTACTCTTATTTACAATGACTGGCCATGTAATATGGTTTGCGGATGGTAACATTTTATCATTTGTGACAAGTCAATCTCTGTATTTTAAGGCAGATAATTTCATCACAAAAAACAGGATTATCTATTGGCGAGAATGTGGTTTGATGTAAATACTGTTTCGCAAAATTACTGGAATAGTTCAATTGCAATCATGGCCCATTTCCTGCTCGTGACCCATTTCCTGCTCGTGACCCATTTCCTGCTCGTGACCCATTTCCTGCTCGTGACCCATTTCCTGTTCGTGACCCCGCTGGATGTTTTTCCTTCCTGTCGTCTAGGTTCGCTGGGCTGACCTCGAAGAGCAGAAGGACGCAGAGCGCAAGCGTGATATCGGCTTTGTGGTGGGTCAAACAGACTGGGAGAAAATCACCGACCAGAGCGGACAGATAGCTCAGAGAGCTCTCAACCGCACTAAGTATTTCTAAAAACAGAAGATCACTGCCCTCACCCCCTGCTTCCTGGTTTATAGGTATGTACATTAGTCTGTTAATAATCTAATTTAATGGAGTATTGCCATGTTTCTTTGTGTTTTTGGAGTGGCATTTGTGTGATGGTTTGTCTTTGTTTATTACAGTTAGGAGAGAGGGCTAGTAGTTATACCGGTCGTTATTCATTAATAACGGTAGTTATTTGGAGGTTACGAAACATGTGTTTTATATCCTGGTTAGTTCCCCAATAGGCGGACCCCAAGCTTTTATATATATATATATATTAAAAGTTTTAGGACACCTACTCATTCAAGGGGTTGTCTTTATTCTTAGTTATCTACATTGCAGAATAATAGTGAAGACGTGGAGACTATGAAATAACACTTATGGAATCATGTAGTAACCAAAAAAGTGTTAAACAAATGAAAATATATTCGAGATTCTTCAAAGTATCCGCCCTTTGTCTTGATGACAGCTTTGCCCATCATATCTCTCATACATACACACTACATGGCCAAAAGTATGTGGACACCACTTCAAATTAGTCTATACGGCTATATATCAGCCACACCCGTTGCTAAAAAAGTGTACAAAATCGAGCCCACCGCCATGCAATCTCCATAGACAAACATTGGCCGTAGACTGGACCATACTGAAGAGCTCGGTGACTTTCAACGTGGCACCGCCATAGGATGCCAACTTTCCAACAAGCCAGTTCGTCAAATTTTCTGCTCTGTTATTGTAAAGTGGGAGGCCACAACAAGGTCACCGAACGGAACCGCCGAGTGCTGAAGCGCATAAAAATCGTCTGTCCTCAGTTGCAACACTCACTACCAAGTTCCAAATTGCCCCTGGAAGCAACATCAGAACTGTTCATCGGGAGCTTCATGAAATGGGTTTCCGTGGCCGAGCAGCCTCACACAAACCTAAGATCACCATGTGCAATGCTAAGCGTCGACTGGAGTGGTGTAAAGCTCGCCGTTATTGGACTCTGGATCAGTGGAAACACGCTCTCTGGAGTGATGAATCACAATTCACCATCTAGCAGTCTGACGGACGAATCTGGGTTTGGCGGATGCCAGGAGAACCTTACCTGCCCCAAATGCATAGTGCCAACTGTATGGTTTGGTGGAGAAGGAATAATGGTCTGGGGCTGTTTTTCATTGGTTTTCTGCTGGACCCCTTAATTCCAGTAAAGGGAAATCTTAACGCTACAGCATTTCAGGCTCCCGAGTTGCTCAGCGGTCAAAGACACTGCAACTCAGTGCTCGAGGCGTCACTACAGATCCTGGTTCAGCGGTCAAAAACACTGCATCTCAGTGCTCGAGGCGTCACTACAGATCCTGGTTCAGCGGTCAAAAACACTGCATCTCAGTGCTCTAGGCGTCACTACAGATCCTGGTTCAGCGGTCAAAGACACTGCATCTCAGTGCTCGAGGCGTCACTACAGATCCTGGTTCAGCGGTCAAAGACACTGCATCTCAGTGCTCAAGGCATCACTACAGACACTGATTCAGCGGTCTAAGGCATCTCAGTGCTAGATACATCACTACAGACACTGATTCAGCGGTCTAAGGCACTGCATCTCAGTGTTAGAGGAGTCACTACAGATCCTGGTTCAGCGGTCTGAGACACTGCATCTCAGTGTTAGAGGCGTCACTACAGACCCGGGTTCCTTTCCAAGCTATCACAACCGGCCGTGATTGGGAGTCCCATAGGGCGGTGCACAATTGGCCAAGCGTCGTCCAGGTTAGGGTTTGGCTAGGGGGTAGGCCGTCATTGTAAATAAGAATTTGTTCTTAACTAACTTGCCTAGTTAAATAAAGGTTCAAGAAAAATACACTGGCAGCGAGGTCCGTACAGAAATGGTTTGTTGAGATCGGTGTGGAAGAACTTGACTGGCCTGCACAGAGCCTTGACCTCAACCCCATCGAACATCTTTGGGAGCAATTGGAACGCCGACTGCGAGCCAGGCCTAATGGCTGACTGGAAACAGGTCCCCGTAGCAATGTTCCAACATCTAGTTGAAAGCCTTCCCAGAAGAGTGGAGGCTGTTATAGCAGCAATGTTCCAACATCTAGTGAAAAGCCTTCCCAGAAGAGTGGAGGCTGTTATAGCAGCAATGTTCCAACATCTAGTTGAAAGCCTTCCCAGAAGAGTGGAGGCTGTTATAGCAGCAATGTTCCAACATCTAGTGAAAAGCCTTCCCAGAAGAGTGGAGGCTGTTATAGCAGCAATGTTCCAATATCTAGTTGAAAGCCTTTCCCAGAATAGTGGAGGCTGTTATAGCAGCAAAGGAGGGGACCAAATCAATATTAATGCCTATGATTTTGGAATGACATGTTAGACAAACGGGTGTCCACATACTTTTGGCCATGTAGTGCATGTGTGGGCTTTTTTTGGGGGGGGGACATAAGACTGTAAAATCACCAGAAAATCAGCTCAAATCATTTTTAAATTGAGGAAATCTGTTTCCATGCATAAGTAGAGGCGAACAGGGCCTTCAGAATGTATTCATATCTCTTGGTTTATTCCACATTGTCGTTACAGCCTGAATTCAAAATGGATTACAAAAACAATCTCACCTATCAACACACAATACCCCATAATGACAAAGTGAAAACAAAACGTGCAAATATATTAAATAAAATGCTGAAAATATCTAATACAAGTAAGTAAGTACCCAATACATGTTAGAATTACCTTTCACTGCGTTTACAGCTGTGAGTCTTTCTGGGTAAGTCTCTGAGAGCTTTCCACACCTGGATTGTACAATATTTTCACTTTTATTCTTTTAAAAATTCTTCAAGCTTTGTCAAGTTGATGGTTAATCATTGTCAGACAGCCATTTTCAAGTCTTGCCATAGATTTCCAAGCCTATTTTAAGTCAAAACTGTAACTAGGCCACTTAGGAACATTCAATGTCGTCTTGGTAAGCAACTCCAGTGTATATTTGTCCTTGTGCTTATTGTCCTGCTGAAAGGTGAATTTGTATCCCAGTGTCAAATCGAATTGTATTTTTCCACCTGCGCCGAATACAAGGTGTAGACTTTACTGTGAAATGCTTGCTTAGAAACCCTTCCCAACAATGCAGAGTTTAAAAATAATCAATAGTCAATCAATCATACAATTTAAATAGTAACACGAGGAATACAAATAAAGCACACAAGAATGAAGCTACAAGATCAATGTTTAGACATACGATATGTTTAGACATACGATATGAGGTAGATATGTACATGAAGGTAAAGTGACTAGGCATCAGGATAGATAATAATAAGGTGAGGTAGATATGTACATGAAGGCAGGGTAAAGAGACTAGACATCAGGATAGATAATAATAAGGTATTAGAGGTAGATATGTACATGAAGGCAGGGTAAAGTGACTAGACATCAGGATAGATAATAATAAGGTGAGGTAGATATGTACATGAAGGCAGGGTAAAGAGACTAGACATCAGGATAGATAATAATAAGGTATTAGAGGTAGATATGTACATGAAGGCAGGGTAAAGTGACTAGACATCAGGATAGATAATAATAAGGTATTAGAGGTAGATATGTACATGAAGGCAGGGTAAAGTGACTAGACATCAGGATAGATAATAATAAGGTATTAGAGGTAGATATGTACATGAAGGCAGGGTAAAGTGACTAGACATCAGGATAGATAATAATAAGGTATTAGAGGTAGATATGTACATGAAGGCAGGGTAAAGTGACTAGACATCAGGATAGATAATAATAAGGTGAGGTAGATATGTACATGAAGGCAGGGTAAAGAGACTAGACATCAGGATAGATAATAATAAGGTATTAGAGGTAGATATGTACATGAAGGCAGGGTAAAGAGACTAGATATCAGGATAGATAATAATGAGGTATTTGAGGTAGATATGTACATGAAGGCAGGGTAAAGAGACTAGACATCAGGATAGATAATAATAAGGCAGGTATTATGTACATGAAGGCAGGGTGAGGTAGATATGTACATGAAGGCAGGGTAAAGAGACTAGACATCAGGATAGATAATAATAAGGTATTAGAGGTAGATATGTACATGAAGGCAGGGTAAAGAGACTAGACATCAGGAAAGATAATAATAAGGTATTAGAGGTAGATATGTACATGAAGGTAAAGTGACTAGGCATCAGGATAGATAATAATAAGGTATTTGAGGTAGATATGTACATGAAGGCAGGGTAAAGAGACTAGACATCAGGATAGATAATAATAAGGTATTAGAGGTAGATATGTACATGAAGGCAGGGTAAAGTGACTAGACATCAGGATAGATAATAATAAGGTATTTGAGGTAGATATGTACATGAAGGCAGGGTAAAGAGACTAGACATCAGGATAGATAATAATAAGAGGTAGATATGTACATGAAGGTAGATAAAGAGACTAGACATCAGGATAGATAATAATAGGTATTAGAGGTAGATATGTACATGAAGGCAGGGTAAAGAGACTAGACATCAGGATAGATAATAATAAGGTATTAGAGGTAGATATGTACATGAAGGCAGGGTAAAGTGACATCAGGATAGATGATAATAATAAGAGTAAAATAAAGAACAGATTAGCAGCAGCAAAGGGTGTGTGTGCGTGTAGTGAATTTGTGTGGGAGTGTCAATGTAGTGTGTGTATATACACATGTCTAGACATCAGGATAGATAAGGTAGTGTGTGTAAAGAGACTAGACATCAGGATAGATAATAATAAGGTATTAGAGGTAGATATGTACATGAAGGCACGGTAAAGTGACATCAGGATAGATGATAATAATAAGAGTAAAATAAAGAACAGATTAGCAGCAGCAAAGGGTGTGTGTGCGTGTACACACACATGTCACACACACACACACACACACACACACACACACACACACACACACACACACACACACACACACACACACACACACACACTAAACTATAAAAATACACACTCACTAGACTATATATACACACTGTGTGTGTGTGTGTGTATAAATATATATATATTTATAGTATATGTCTAGTGAGTGTGCGTAGAGTCAGTGCAAGATGGTCAGTGCAGCCATTTAATTGACTGTTCAGCAGTCTTATGGCTTGGGGGTAGAAGCAGTCTCTGAGCCTGTTGGTCCGAGCGCAGATGCTCCAGTAGCGTCTGCCGGACGGTAGCAGAGTGAACAGTCTACGACTGGGGTGGCTGGAGTCTTTGGACATTTCTCAGGCCTTCCTCTGACACCGCCTGGTATAGAGGTCCTGGATGGCAGGGATGTACTGGCCTGTCCGCACCACCCTCTGTGGTGCTTTGCGGTCGAGGGCGATGCATTTGCCATGCCAAGCGGTGACGCAGCCAGTCGAAATGTTCTCGATGGTGCAGCTGTAGAACCTTTTGAGGATCCGAGAGCCTCCTGAGTGGGAAGAGGGACTGCCAAGCTGTGTGGACCATAGTGATGTGGACGCCAAGGCACGTGGAGGGGGGTGGGGCTCTCCCCTTTTTCTCCTATAGGCCTCCTTGGTCTTACTGAGGTTGAGGGAGAGGTTTTTGTCCTGGCACCACACTGCTAAGTGTCTGACCTCTTTCTTGTAGGCTGTGTCTTCGCTGTCAGTGATCAGGCCTACCACCATCGTGTCGTCAGCAAACTTGATGATGGTGTTGGAGTTATGGGTGGCCACGCAGTCGTGGATGAACAGGGAGTACAGGAGGGGAACTAAGCACACACCCCTGAGGGGCCCCGATGTTGAGGGTCAGCGTGGCAGATGTGTTGTTATAGCCTCATCACCTTGGGCCAGCCTGTCAGGAAGTCCAGGATCCAGTTGGAGAGGTTCAGTCCCAGTGTCCCAGGCTTGGTGATGAGCTTGGAGGGGACTATAATGTTGAATGCTGAGCTGTAGGCTATGAACAGCATTCTCACATAGTTCATTCCCCTCTTGTCCAGGTGGGAGAGGCCTGTGTGAATTGCAATTGAGATTGCGTCATCTGTGGATCTGTTGGGGGGGGGGTTATGCAATTTGGAGTGGCTCTAGGGTGTCTGGGATGATTGTGTTGTGTGTCATGACCAGCCTTTCAACGCACTTCATAATTAAAGATGTAAGTGCTACGGGGCGGTAGTCATTTAGGCAGGTTACCTTGGAGCTCTTGGGAACAGGGACAATGGTGGTCAGTTTGAAACATGTTGGTATTACAGACTGGGACAAGGAGCGATTGAAAATGTCCGTCAAGACACTTGCCAGCTGGTTTGAGCATGCTTTGAGAGCATGGCAGATGTGTTGTTGCCTAGCCTCACCACCTTGGGCCGGCCCGTCAGGAAGTCCAGGATCCAGTTGTAGAGGGAAGGGGTTCAGTGGAGTGCCCTGGTATTCGGTCTGTCCCGGCAGCCTTGTTATTGTTTACACACCGGCTACGGAGAGCGAGATCAGAGTCATTCAGAAGAACATGGGCTTTCACTCAAGGCACAATGTTATAGTCCTCAAAGCAAGCATAAAAGGCTTTTAGCTCGTTTTGGTAGTTCTACATCGCTGGGCATCTCACGGCTGGGTTTCCCTTTGTAATAGGTTATTGTCTACAAGCCCTGCCACATACGACGAGCATTTGAGCCAGTGTAATAGGATTCCTCCTGTATTTTTTTTGCATGTTTGATATCTAGTCAAGGGGTTGTAGTGTGCTTGTTGCTTGCATACATGTCTGTGTCCTGTTCCTTGTAAGCGATAGCTCTAGCATGGATATTGTCTGTTGGAAAGCATACTGAACCAGGATTTTTTTGCCTGTGTTTAGCTTTACTCCCTAGTCCTTGCTGATGACAAGCATACCCATAACATGATGCTGCCACAATCATCCTTGAAAATATGAAGAGTGGTACTCAGTGATGTGTTGTGTTGGATTTGCCCCAAACATAACACTTTGTCTTCAGGACATTAAGTAAGAAGGTTGCAGTTTTGCTTTAGTGCTTTATTGCAAACAGGATGGATGTTTTGGAGTATTTTTATTCAGTACAGGTTTCTTCTTTTCACTCAGTTTAGTATTGTGGATTAACTATAAAATGTTGTTGATCTGTCCTCAGTTTTGTCCTGTTACAGCCATTAAATATTTTGAGGGGGATACTTCGGGATTTTCGCAAGGAGGCCCTTTATCTACTCGTGGGTACCATTTGTAGGTCTCTGTGTCCAGTATGAAGGTAATTAGAGGTAGTTTTGTGAGCCAATGCTAACTAGCGTTAGTCCAGATTGCCAGTCATTCTGCTAACGCTAGTTAGCATTGGCTCACAAAACGACCTCTAATTTCCTTCATACTGGACACAGAGACCTACAAATGGTACCCACGAGTTCATCTGGAAGCTCGAAAAGGGCGTCATTGCAAAACCCCAGAAGTATCCTTTTTAAAGTTACCATTGGCCTCATGGTGAAATCCCTGAGTGGTTTCCTTCCTCTCCGGCAACTGAGTTAGGAAGTACCCCTGTAATTTTGTAGTGACTGGGTATATTGATAAAGCACCCAAAGTGTAATTAATATCTATACTATGCTCAAAGTGATATTCAATGTCTGATTTTATTTTTTACCCATCTACCAATAGGTGCCCTTCTTTTTCTTTTTTTAACCTTTATTTTACTAGGCAAGTCAGTTAAGAACAAATTCTTATTTTCAATGACAGCCAAGGAACAGTGGGTTAACTGCCTGTTCAGGGGCAGAACGGCAGATTTGTACCTTGTCAGCTCGGGGGTTTGAACTTGCAACCTTCCGGTTACTAGTCCAACGCTCTAACCACTAGGCTGCCCTGCGAGGCATTGGAAAACCTACCTGGTCTTTGTGGTTGAATGTTTGAAATTCACTGCTCGACTGAGGGGAACTTACATGTGTTTGTGTGGGGTACAGAGATGAGATAGTCATTCAACAAAGCCTGTTAAACACTATTATCGCACACAGAGTGAATCCATGCAACTTATTATTCTGTAGCTCAGTTGGTAGAGCATGGCGCTTGTAACGCCAGGGTAGTGGGTTCGATCCCCGGGACCACCCATACGTAGAATGTATGCAGACATGACTGTAAGTCGCTTTGGATAAAAGCGTCTGCTAAATGGCATATATTTTATATATTATTATTATGTGACTTGTTAAGCAGTTTACTCCTGAACTTATTTAGACTTGCCATAACAAAGGGGGTTCAATACTTACTGACTCAAGACATTTCAGCTTTTCATATTTAAGTCATTAGTTATAAAAAAAACATCTACAAACATAATTCCACTTTGACATTATGGGGTAATGTGTGAAGACCAGTGACACAACGACTGTTTTTATATGGATAAGGTCAAGGTGTGTGAATACTGTTTTTATGTGGATAAGGTCAAGGTGTGTGAATACTGTTTTTATGTGGATAAGGTCAAGGTGTGTGAATACTGTTTTTATGTGGATAAGGTCAAGGTGTGTGAATACTGTTTTTATGTGGATAAGGTCAAGTTGTGTGAATACTTTCTGAAGGCTCTGTATGTGATCGTATCCCAATGTAATCAAGGTTTAAAATAATTCTGTTTTTCCTCATACTAAAGCTGTTGACCATCCGCTCAAAGATAAAACCAGCCCATGGCTGAATGTAATTCGGGGGGGGGGGTAAACCCGGTTCTATGTGAAAGCACCAATGTAACTACTCTGTTGGGTAAACAGAAAAGCACTGTTTTAATTTGTCTATTATCTTTGTCAAAGGAAGGCATAGCATGTTCTTGTAAGATCAGTTAACTGAAAAGTTCATTGGATGGAAATGATAGATTTCCCCCCTTTTTTCCATATATATATCTTTATATATATATATATCTTTGTCGCATATTTTTCAATCAGTTTTCTTCCTTCCTCTAGGTCTGCAGACTGTGAATATGCTTAACCCGTTTCTTGAAAAACAAAGTCATGAAGACTACACATTCTACCTGTTGACTTTTAGGAGATCCATAGTTGTTTATTCCATTATTAGAATACAGAAAAGATTTATCTTGCGTTTAAAAAAAAAAAACTTTACAAAATTATAATTCTTGATCTTCAATTTGAGTATTTTTTTTTTAGTTGTTTTTCCCTTCCTCTTTTCGATGGTAAAATTCATGCACCAGTTTATCTTGAGCTTCGCTTCTCATTTTATACTGTAATGTCTTCCTGTATGTTAGCACTGTTGCTTATTTTATTAAATAAACTGAGGAAACAATAAACGTTTCACACACAAAACAACCAGGAGAGTCTCATGTGTGTGGTCATGTGGGCTACGCCATGGAGTCTTCTGTGATGTCTGTTTTCATGGCAACCACATACAGTACAACCTCAAAAGATACAAAAACCAATTTTTTGTGGTGTTTTTTTTTTAAGAAATATATTTCAAAGTTTCAAATCATTTCAATATTTCAAACAACCTTCATTGCAAATGTGTTTGTGTCTGTGAGGTCCTACTGCATTTACAAGAGGTATATAAGCCAAAGTGGTGGTACAACAGTAGCCGGAAGGTTCTTGGTTCAAGCCCTGAGCCAGGCGATGAAGTGGGAGCTGAACTAACAACCGTAGGGCTGCTGGCCTCTTCGCCACTGGCTGCCATTGTGCCCTTGAGCAAGGCACTTGGCTCTCAAACCGCTACAGGGAGGATGCATTGTGACTGACCCTTTGCCTCAATGTATGTGTGTGTCTGGGGGGTAAGATTAAATTAAATTAGTTTTCAGTGCTCAAATCAAACCACACACACAGTATCACTTTCTCATATTTAATTCTATTTAAACGTTCACGTTGCATTCTCGTAAACTCCTGAACGTTTGATGTTAAGGAAAAGTTGGCATTCACTGTTTCTTCCAACAAATCCAAAACTGAATTGACTGTATATATGTGTGTGTGTGTGTGTGTGTGTGTGTGTGTGTGTGTGTGTGTGTGTGTGTGTGTGTGTGTGTGTGTGTGTGTGTGTGTGTGTGTGTGTGTGTGTGTGTGTGTGTGTGTGTGTGTGTGTGTGTGTGTGTGTATATATGTATATATGTGTGTGTGTATATATATGTATATATGTGTGTGTGTATATATGTATATATGTGTGTGTATATATATGTATATATGTGTGTGTATATATATGTATATATGTGTGTGTATATATATGTATATATGTGTGTGTGTATATATGTGTATATATGTGTGTGTATATATATGTGTGTGTATATATATGTATATATGTGTGTGTATATATATGTATATATGTGTGTGTATATATATGTATATATGTGTGTGTATATATATATATATATATTTGTGCTGTTTTAATGATGACACAGTGACACAGCATCCTTTACGTGTAAAACAAACAAAATATCAAGATTATAGTAAAGGTCAATTCACTACACTATCAACTTGCTAACTGAAGCAAATGCCATGTTCCTTAGGGTTTTGTTTTCTGTACAAAGATGCCCTATAGGTATGGCATGCAAGCCAAAACAACTGAGCCAACAATGGTCACCTGTCTTTTTCACAGTACGATCTCATTAGCAATGGCAAACTTTACCAGCCCATATTTGCCTCAATTTGTATTATTATTATTTTCGTAACATGACATCCCCTCCTTTTGCTAATTTGACTGAAATAAATGCTGACTGCACCGCTATAATCCAGATTGACAAATTCAGAAACATACAATCTGGATTATGCTGCAGTCTAAGTGAATATGATCAATCATGACAATCTGAGAGAATATATATAGAATATAATATATATAGAATATAATATATATATATATATATATATATATATATATATATATATATATATCCTCTAGTGTAGTTGTGAATGGGCATTCTGTAAATAAACCATATGGTTCTGGCAGGAGCGGACCAGGCATTTCTAATCCACCAGACCATTATTTTCTTTGAGGCCCTTATTATTATTAGCATTATTGTTATTATTATTATTATTATTTGCCTAATAATGATCATTCTGTGCAAAACATCCAATTTAGAAAGTTCCACTGAGTCAGTACTGAGACTCATTCTGTCAGTACTGCAAAAGTCAGTCCAATTTCAGTAGAAAGTTCCAGCTCTAGAGTCAGTACTGTAGACTCTAGAGTCAGTACTGCAGGCAGCTCTAGAGTCAGTACTGTAGGCAGCTCTAGTCAGTACTGCAGGCAGCTCTAGAGTCAGTACTGTAGGCAGCTCTAGTCAGTACTGCAGGCAGCTCAATTTAGTATTATTTGATTATTTACGATGACGGCCTATACCGGCCAAACGCGGACGACACTGGGCCAATTGTGCTCCGCCCTATGGGACAATCATGGCCGGTTGTGATACAGCTTGGATTCGAACCAGGGTGTCTGTAGTGACGCCTCTAGCAGTGCCTTAGACCGCTGCACCACTCGGGAGTCAGTCACTACTACAGGCAGCTCTAGAGAGAGTCACTACTGCAGGCAGCTCTAGAGAGAGTCACTACTGCAGGCAGCTCTAGAGAGAGTCACTACTGCGGGCAGCTCTAGAGAGAGTCACTACTGCAGGCAGCTCTAGAGAGAGTCACTACTGCAGGCAGCTCTAGAGAGAGTCACTACTGAGGGCAGCTCTAGAGAGAGGCACTACTGCGGGCAGCTCTAGACAGAGTCTCTACTGCGGGCAGCTCTAGAGAGAGTCACTACTGCGGGCAGCTCTCGAGAGAGGCACTACTGCGGGCAGCTCTCGAGAGAGGCACTACTGCGGGCAGCTCTAGACAGAGTCTCTAGAGCTCTAGAGCACTACTGCGGGCAGCTCTCGAGAGAGGCACTACTGCGGGCAGCTCTCGAGAGAGGCACTACTGCGGGCAGCTCTAGAGAGAGGCGTTACACTACGACTCTGTGATTTCCTGGAGATGCACTCAACAGAACACTGCAGCACCACTGGTGGGCGAATCAACTAATATTCCCGGGATATATGAAGACAAACCCACAAGCCATGTTTTGAGGTCACACCTGTTGTCTGATTGAAATATCCAATATGGAGCTTTTGATTTTGCCTTCTTTTCCTCTTCCTGTGAGACATGCTGGAACTTTTAGCAGAGACGTCAAGGTGAGTATATTGATATGATAAAAGGAGCGATGTGATGTAAACTAGTTTTGAAGTACGTCGGCTAAAAGAATGTTGTTATAGTCAAGTGTGCTGGCCGTCTCCTCCTTTTCTGGTATTGAATATGGGGTGACGTCAATGTTACGTGAGTTTAGGTTTGACACGTTATACAGGTTTCACTGTTCTGATCACACCAGGCTCGTAGAATGAGACGCATGCTGACTTGCACCTATTGTATATTAAAGGATTTTGTACTTGTGCGGATTGTGTTTGTTTGCTTTTGTCTGTCCAGTTGTTGTTTTTTACAACAGTTTAGAAACCATCAGTGGTCTCTTGAAACTTTAAAACATGTTTAGATTATGTAATGCAATGACGTCGTCCTCCCATTCACTAACATGCCTGAAACTGCCTTCGTAATTGACGCACACTGGAAAAATTCTAAATGAAGGTATCTTGTATTATTGCTAGATTGATCTGATGTAGCAAAAATACAACTTTAATTCACATGCGCCAAACATGGTTTTAATAATAGATTCTACAGCAAGTTAGTACTCAGCCCTCTGATAGGTGGAGTGACTGACTGATATTAGCATCCACTTCTCTCTATAGTTGTGTGTATAATGTACATGCGCCAACATGGTTTTAATAATAGATTCTACAGCAACGCCTCAATATCAATCAAAATTGTATACATTTATTTTTATTTTATTGAAACTACATTGCAATTTGCTCTACAATCCTCCTACTGTGAATATAAAAACGCAGCTGTGACATAGCTCTACTGTACAGCCGCACATTTCACACGACGGACCTCTGAATGAGAAATGGGGTTAACAATGCTTTTTTACTTTACACTGTTTTTCCAAAAAACGATTTACAGAACCTTCCACATTGACCATATATTGAAACACCGGGTACCCTGTCCTGCTGTTGTACTTTTAGCATGGCTTCGATTCAATACATGGCCCATGCAGGAAAATACACTTTGTTTTTAAATAAGGCAGCCTCCCGTCTGTCTCTTTCTATGGTGTGAGGGGGGCTTTGAATTCAGCCGGGACGTCACTGTCCAGTTTACTGATGACCTTATAGATGGCTTTCTTCCAGGATGGGTCTGAGTCTCTGGCCAGGGAGATGGAGATGTAAAACTCCTGTAGTGTGATCTCAGCCACTTCAAGGAACCTGTCAGGAACCTGTAGATTAAAGGCACAACCTGTAAGATATATGTAAATGGACAATCTGCAATTCAAAAACAAGCCGCCACCATTTTGGTTTAAAACATTTTTTTTTAATAAAATAAAAAACTGATGGGTGTGGAGAAATGTAACCGCTCGAATGTATAGACAGAGCTATAGAGGCAAAGAATGGCCATCTGAGTTACAGCTCATATGGAAATCGGTTAACAGTAAGACATTCATTTAGCCCTAATCTATGGATTTCACATTGACTGGGAATAAACATGTCCATCTGTTGGTCACTGATACCTTAACAAAACTATTGTGGCGTGGATCAGACAACCAGTCAGTATATGGTGTGACCAGCATTTTTCTCATGCAGCGCGACACATCTCCTTCACATAAGAGTTGATCAGGCTGTTGACTGTGGAATGTTGTCCCACTCCTCTTCAATGGTGGTGCGAAGTTGCTCGATCCAGAGCATCCCAAACATGCTCAATGGGTGACATGTCTGAGTATGCAGGCCATGGAAGAACTGGGACAGTTTGAGCCTCCAGGAATTGTGTAACAGATCCTTGTGACATGGGGCCGTACATTATCATGCTGAAACATGAGTTGATGGCGGCAGATGAATGGCACTACAATGAGCCTCAGGATCTCGTCACGGTATCTGTGTGCATTCATAGTGGCCATCGACAAAATGCAATTGTGTTAATTGTTCGTAGCTTATGCCTGCCCCATACCATAACCCCACCGCCACCATGGGGCACTCTGTTCACAACGTTGACATCGGCAAACCGCTCACCCACACGACGCCACACTCTGTCTGCCATCTTCCCGGTACAGTTGAAACTGGGATTCATCCATGAAGACCACACTTCTCCAGCGTACCGGTGGCCATCGTCGGTTACGACGCCAAACTGCAGTCAGGTCAAGACCCTGGTGAGGACGAAAAGCACCTAGATGAGCTTCCCGGAGACGTTTCTGACATTTTGTGCAGAAATTCTTTGGTTGCGCAAACCCACTCTTTCATCAGCTGTCCGAGTGGCTAGTCTCAGACGATCCCGCAGGTGAAGAAGCTGGATGTGGAGGTGCTTGGTTGGCCAAATTCTCTAAAATGCCATTGGAGGCAGCTTATGGTAGAGAAATGAACATGCAATTCTCTGGCAACAGCTCTGGGGGATATTCCTGCAGTCGGCATGCCAATTGCACGCTCCCTTAACTTGAGACATCTGTGGCATTGTGTTGTGTGATACAACTGCACATTTTAGAGTGGCCTTTTACTGTCCCCAGCACAAGGTGCATCTGTGTAATGATCATGCTGTTTAATCAGCTTCTTGATATGCCAAACCTGTCAGGTGGATGGATTATCTTGGCAAAGGAGAAATGCTCACTAACAGGGATGAAAACACAATTGTGCAAAAATTTGAGAGAAACTTTGTGCATATGGACCATTTCTGGAATATTTTATTTCCATTAATTAAACATTGGACCAACACTTTACATGTTTATATTTGTGTTCAGTGCACAGTCGTGGCCAAAAGTTTTGAGAATGACACAAATATAAATGTTCACAAAGTCTGCTCCCTCAGTTTGTATGATAGCAATTTGCATATACTCCAGAATGTTGTGAAGAGTGATCAGATTAATTGCAAAGTCCCTCTTTGCCATGCAAATGAACTGAATCCCCAAAAAAACATTTCCACTGCATTTCAGCGATGCCACAAAAGGACCAGCTGACATCATGTCAGTGATTCTCTCGTTAACACAGGTGTTAGTGTTGACGAGGACAAGGCTGGTGATCACTCTGTCATGCTGATTGAGTTTGAATAACAGACTGTAAGCTTCAAAAGGAGGGTGGTGCTTGGAATCATTGTTCTTCCTCTGTCAACCATGGTTACCTGCAAGGAAACACGTGCCGTCATCATTGCCTTGCACAAAAAGGGCTTCACAGGCAAGGATATTGCTGCCAGTAAGATTGCACCTAAATCAACCATTTATCGGATCATCAAGAACTTCAAGGAGAGCGGTTCAATTTTTGTGAAGAAGGCTTCAGGGCACCCAAGAAAGTCCAGCAAGCGCCAGGACCATCTCTTAAAGCTGATTCAGCTGTGGAATCGGGGCACCACCAGTACAGAGCTTGCTCAGGAATGGCAGCAGGCAGGTGTGCGTGCATCTGCACGCACAGTGAGGTGAAGACTTTTGGAGGTTGGCCTGGTGTCAAGAAGGGCAGCAAAGAAGCAAAGTGGTCCATCTGTAGCTCAGTTGGTAGAGCATGGCGCTTGTAACGCCAGGGTAGTGGGTTCGATCCCCGGGACCACCCATACGTAGAATGTATGCACACATGACTGTAAGTCGCTTTGGATAAAAGCGTCTGCTAAATGGCATATATCTCCAGGAAAAACATCAGGGACAGACTGATATTCTGCAAACGGTACAGAGATTGGACTGCTGAGGACTGAGGTAAAGTCATTTTTCTCTGAATCCCCTTTCCGATTGTTTGTGGCATCCGGGAAAAAAGCTTGTCCGGAGAAGACAAGGTGAGCGCTACCATCAGTCCTGGGTCATGCCAACAGTAAAGCATCCTGAGACCATTCATGTGTGGGGTTGCTTCTCAGCCAAGGGACTGGGCTCACTCACAATTTTGCCTAAGAACACAGCCATGAATAAAGAATGGTACCAACACATCCTCCAAGAGCAACTTCTCCCAACTATCCAGGAACAGTTTGGTGACGAACAATACCTTTTCCAGCATGATGGAGTACCTTGCCATAAGGCAAAAGTGAAAGTGGCTCGGGGAACAAAACATTGATATTTTGGGTCCATGGCCAGGAAACTTCCCTGACCTTAATCCCATTGAGAACTTGTGGTCAATCCTCAAGAGGCGGGTGGACAAACAAAACCCCACAAATTTTGACAGACATGCATTGATTATGCAAGAATGGGCTGCCATCAGTCAGGATGTGGCCCAGAAGTTAATTGACAGCATGCCAGGGCGGATTGCAGAGGTGTTGAAAGAGAAGGGTCAACACTGCAAATATTGACTCTTTGCATCAACTTCATGTAATTGTCAATAAAAGCCTTTGACACTTATGAAATGCTTGTAATTATATTTAAGTATTGCATAATAACATCTGACAAAAATATCTAAAGACACTGAAGCAGCAAACTTTGTGGAAATTAATACTTGTGTCATTTTCAAAACGTTTGCCCACGACTGTAGTTTGAGTTTTATAAAAACATTTATATTTTGATTTTATATGATTTAGTTTTAAGTGTTTTAGGTAGAGAAAGTAGTGGATTTGTTCCCTGTTAGCTAGTGATACATAGTGATGCACAAGTTAAGTCTGTTTGAAACATCACATTCTCCTGGAAGTGTTTACCCTCTTGGATTCTCAAGCTTGTAAACCACATTAGAAAATAGTTTGAAAAGCCCTTTGATTTTGACCCTTGAACCTTTGACCCCCCCCTACAAAAAAAAAAAGACTAAAACTGAACATATTCATGTCGGTTTTTATTTTGGTTGTTTTTAAAGATAATAGTTTTAGTTTTTCAAACAAGTTTCTTTAATTATTTTTACTTTAGTTTATGAAATAGTTTTTTTTTTATGATTATTTTTAGTTTGAGTTTTAGTGTACTAAAAAAAAGCCTTTGACACTGTCATGCTTGATAAAATGGCACGTTTTCTGTTATACAAAGTAATTTTGTCACCTGGTTGGCGGACGTGTTGATGGTAAGTTATACATGCTTTTGAACTGTCAGTCTTTTCTTTGTCTTGTCATTTGTAGTCGTTTGTGATGTCGTTTGGCAAGATCACAATGCTTGGGTAAGTAAGCAGGCCGGTAGCAGGCTTGGTTTGAATCCAGGTCCAGGGAAAGAAGTCAAAAGGAACTGGCAACAGGTTTAAAATCTCCTGCCGTTGTTCCCTTGAACAAGGCATTTAAACCTCAAAAATAGTTCTAGGAGTATTGCAATGCAGCTGACCCTGGGATCCAGCCAAAATGTTAGTTGTGTGTGTGGTGTCCAGGAAGGGGGGGGGGTCAGAGTAGAATAAACAGTTGATTCTGTTGATTTATGAATAAAACTCATATTCTGTTCCCCATTATGACATCAGACAGAATAACCAACATCAAATGTAATCAATTCCACCCCTCTGAACTATCAGGTTTTATATCTGTCTGGCCTATTGACCTTTGACCCATTTTTAAAGCGTTTTGTTTGTTTTCAACTCACCATACTTGAATTGATCTTTGTAGACGTGTACAGATTTAAAGCTTTTTTTAATATATATATATATATATATCTGTGCTTAGAACATACATACCTGTTGTACATGCTGACCACATATAAACCATGTATTGTGCATACCATCTTATCTTTGGATCAGATTGACTGTCTGTACAGGAATCCAGCTGAACACAATGGAGACGTAAGGGATGAAGTCATGAGCAGTACAATGAATTCAATCTGTGTGAATCCGCAACTAGCTAAACAGAATGGAGGCTCGTGAGATCAGGATGGTCGTACGATTTTTTTTTTTTTACGAATACGGAGATTTACAGTACCTGAAAGTCATTGGCCTTGTTGTAATGCATGTTGAGGGCTCTGAAGAGCTCCGAGTCTCTCCTCACTGCTACATCCCTCACACTGTTAACTCCCTTCACGCGGGCCTGGCGGGCAAACTTCTCCATCTGAATATAGTAGAACTCTCTGAAGTTACTGAACCATTTAATCAGCTGGGACATGATACACCGAGTGAGCTGTATGGGAACACAAAGAAACAAAACCATTTGGGTAAGTACATTATAAGTTATTTTAAAATGAGTGATAGTTATGTCTGGGTTATTTCACTTTGACGTAGGTTTAATTTAGTTGTTTTTAGTGTGAGAATTTTGTTCATCCAACTGTTTCTGCATTCTTTGTAAATATGTCAATAAATCATGTATGAACTATTTTGAATAAAGCAAATTGCCCACAGTTATGTGTGCAGTGATTTGTTTTCAATTGGGGTATTCTATCTCAACATTTCAGGTATTCGCTCTACCAGGACTTGTAACACTGGTAAAGGTCATTCATTCATATGTCTCGATATATAACACGCCATTTATAACACATTTAAATCTGTATACACTATATATACAAAAACATGTGGACACCCCTTCAAATTAGTGGATTCGGTTATTTCAGCCACACCCGAAGCTGACAGGTGTATAAAAATCGAGCACATAGCCATGCAATCTCCATAGACAAACATTGGCAGTAGAATGGCCTTACTGAAGAGCTCAGTGACTTTCAACGTGGTACCGTCATAGGATGCCACCTTTCTAAAAATAAATGTTAAAAATGTCAGTTCATCAAATTCTGCCCTGCTAGAGCCAACTGTAAGTGCTGTTATTGTGAAGTGGAAACGTCTAGGAGCAACAACGGATCAGCCGCGAAGTGGTAGACCACACAAGCTCACAGAACAGGATCACCGAGTGCTGAAGCATGTTGCTCATGTCCTCGGTTGCAGCACTCACTACCGAGTTCCAAACCGCCTCTGGAAGCAACATCGGGAGCTTCGTGAATCGGGTTTCCATGGCCGAGCAGCCGCACGCAAGCCTAAGATCACCAGACACTTCACCATCTGGCAGTCCGACGGACGAATCTGGGTTTGGCGAATGCCAGGAGAACGCTACCTGCCCGAATGCATAGTGCCAACTGTAAAGTTTTTCATGGTTCGAGGTAGGCCCATTAGTTCCAGTGAAGGGAAATCTTAACGCTACAGCATACAATGACATTGTAGACAAATCTGTGCTTCCAACTTTGTGGCAACAGTTTGGGGAAGGCCCATTCCCGTTTCAGCATGGCTACGCCATGAGATCGATGTGGAAGAACTTGACTGGCCTGCACAGAGCCGTGACCTCAACCCCATTGAACACCTTTGGGATGAATGGGAATGCCGACTGCAAGCCAGACCAATGTTCCAACATCCTAATGGAAATCATTTTCAGAAGAGTGGAGGCTGTTATAGCAGCAAGGGGGGGGGGGCAACTCCATATTAATGTCCATGAATTTGGAATGAGATGTTGGATGAGCAGGTGTCCACATACTTTTGGCCATGTAGTGTATTTCATTACCTGGATATCGGAGAAAAAGGCTGTGAGCACGTTGGAGCTAGGGTAGCGAGTATAGAAGAACATCAACTTGGCTTTCTTCAGGTGGTGTGTGGTCAGACCCTCCTACAGGTCAGGTTATGGAGCTAACAAATTTAGATGTTGTGTGGTCAGACCCACCTACCAGTCAAAAGTTTGGAGACACCTACTCATTCCAGGGTTTTTCTACATAGAATAATAGTGAAGACATCAACACTGAAATAACATGTATGGAATCATGTAGTAACCAAAAAAGTGTTAAACAAATTAAAATACGTTATATTTGAGATTCTTCAAAGTAGTTACCCTTTGCCTTGATGACAGCTTTGCACACTTTTGGCATTCTCTCAACCAGTTTCACCTGGAATGCTTTTCCAACCGTCTTGATGGAGTTCCCACATATGCTGAGCACTTGTTGGCTGCTTTTCCTTCACTCTGCGGTCCAACTCATCCGAAACCATTTCAATTGGGTTGAGGTTGGGTGATTGTGGAGGCCAGGTTATCTGATGCAGCACTCCATCACTCTGCTTCTTGGTCAAATAGCCCTTACACAGCCTGGAGGTGTGTTGGGTCATTGTCCTGTTGAAAAACAAATGATAGTCCCACTAAGCGCAAACCAGATGGATGGCATATCACTGCAGAATGCTGTGGTAGCCATGCTGGTTAAGTGTGCCTTGGATTCTAAATTAATCACTGAGAGTGTCACCAGCAAAACACCGTCACACCACCACCTCCATGCTTTACGGGGGGAACCACCGCACCTACTCTGCGTCTCACAGAAACAGCAGTTGGAACCAAAAATCTCCCATTTGGACTCATCAGACCAAAGGACAGAGTTCCACCGGTCTATTGTCCATTGCTCATGTTTCTTGGCCCAAGCAAGTCTCTTCTTCTTATTGGTGTCCTTTAGTAGTTGTTTCTATGCAGCAATTCGACCATGAATGCCTGATTCACGCAGTCTCCTCTGAAAAGTTGATGTTGAGATGTGTCTGTTACTTGAACTCTGTGAAGCATTTATTTGGGCTGCAATCTGATGTGCAGTTAACTTTAACGAACTTATCCTCTGCAGCCGAGGTAACTCTGGGTCTTCCTTTCCTGTGGAGGTCCTCATGAGAGACAGTTTCATCATAGCGCTTGATGGTTGTTGCGACTGCAATTGAAGAAACTTTCAAAGTTCTTTAAATTTTATCGATTGACGGACCTTCATCTCTTAAATTAATGATGGACTGTCATTTCTCTTTGCTTATTTGAGCTGTTTGTGCCATAAAATGGACTAGGTCTTTTACCAAATAGGGTTATCTTCTGTATACCACCCCTACCTTGTCACAACACAACTGATTGGCTCAAATGCATCAAGAAGGAAATAAATTCCACAAATGTACTTTTTAACAAGGCACACCTGTTAATTCAAATGCATTCCAGGTGACGACCTCATGAAGCTGATTGAGAGAATACCAAGAGTGTGCAAAGCTGTCATCAAGGCAAAGGGTGGCTACTTTGTAGAACCTCAAATCTAAGATTTGTTTAACACTTTTTTTGGTTACTACATGACTCCATATGTGTTATTTCAATGTACAAAAGAGAAAGAAAACCCTGGAATGAGTAGGTGTGTCCAAACTTTGTTGACAGGTACTGTATATTCAGGTTATGGAGCTAAACAGATACAGATGGTGTATGGTCAGACCCTCCTACAGGTCAGGTTATGTAGCTAAACAGATACAGATGGTGTGTGGTCAGACCCTCCTACAGGTCAGGTTATGTAGCTAAACAGATACAGATGGTGTGTGGTCAGACCCTCCTACAGGTCAGGTTATGTAGCTAAACAGATACAGATGGTGTATGGTCAGACCCTCCTACAGGTCAGGTTATGTAGCTAAACAGATACAGATGGTGTGTGGTCAGACCCTCCTACAGGTCAGGTTATAGAGCTAAACAGATACACTACTCAAGTCATTCCATACATCAGAATAATATGAACGGGAGAAAATGCATAGTATTCCTAAAGAAAATAACGTCTACTCCTTTTTTCTTTTCACGTCAATAGGTTTCACTGTGTTTCTACACTCCCCACTTCAATATTTATACCGTTTGAAAACAAGCTTCTGTGTCTGAGTCCCGACAATTACTTTCAAAGACAGATTTTATTTTTTACATCAATGTTTTTCTCTGTCCTGTAATCATTAGACGACACTCAGACAGTAGAAGCAATTTCCTTTCGGAGTAGAGATCACAAGATCAAAGGGTAAATTCTCCTTGAAGTGCAGCCTTCCACAGCTACTAATGCTCTCCCAAGCCTCATAGATATCGTTCTCCCGGATAGAGAAGAAAACTAAATTTATTTATTTTTTCCGTTTATAGACTATCCATGTGGTGCAGAGAAAGGTTATTATGAGACACTTAGCGAAAACCTCAAAGAAAGGCAATCTTTCTTAGGCACAGTATTGTGGATATGACTCATCCTACCGTTAAGCCAATTGCCTCTAAAGAAAGCCAACCAAAGAATCTATAATTTGGTGGAAATTAAAAATACAGATCGTCATTGATTGACCACAACATATTACAGATTGACTAAATCAATGAAAAGTATATAGTAGTATTCTTTAGTAAAATATTGGTGCAGAGCCGTGGTGTCGTGGTGACACTTCCTGGCACGTCACAAATACTTTTTACACCACCGGATACCAGTGGTGTAGAAAATACTTTAAAGTACTACTTAAGTATCTGTACTTGACTTTACTATTTATATTTTGGGGCAACTTTTACTTCACTACATTCCTAAAGAAAATGATATCCTTTTTTACTGTCTACATTTTCCCTGGCACCCAAAAGTATTTGTTACATTTTGAATGCTTCACAGGACAGGAAAATGGTTTAATTCACACACTTATCAAGAGAACATCCCTGGTGATCCCTACTGCCTCTGATCTGGAGGACTCACTAAACAGAGAACATCCCTGGTCATCCCTACTGCTTCTGATCTGGCGGACTTGCTAAACACAAATGCATCTTTTGTAAATGATGTTGTAGTGCCCATTGCTATCCGTACATTTTTAAAAACAAGAAAACTGTACCGTCTGCTTTGCTTAATACACGTCATTTGTAATTATTTATACTTTTGATATTTAGAACCAAATACTTTTAGACTTTTACTCAAGTAGTATTTTACTGGGTGACTTCCACTTTTACTTGAGTAACTTTCTATTAAAGGGTATCTATACTTTTTACTCAAATATGATAATTGGGTACTTTTTTTCCACCACTGACAGAGACCGGGGTTCTGTTTCTCCTACTTCCTGTGTCTCCCCATCTCATTTCCTTACTGTCTGAATAATGTGATAAAACACCAAAATGTAAATAAAATACTATTTTCAAAGGATACATTCAGCACATATGAGGTCCTCTTCACCATACTCTGAAAGCTACCATACTCCATCTTAACGTGAGGGAGACCGAGACTGTCCAGAAACATATTATGCCCTGTGGCTGTGGGGTGGTGAACCTGTGGACTCCTGGGTGGCCTGGAGGTCACCTTGGACTTCACTTTGACCGGATCCCACAATAAGTCAACCATCTCTGGGGTAGGTAGACCCACGGTAGTAGGTCTACACGGGAGCCCTCCGAAGGTATCGTGATGGAAACCGCTGTGTTTCAGGTTATCCAGTACTTGGTGGTCTTCCTGTAGATCAGTGGGGTGGTTGTATAGGAGGAGAGGCCTTGTCAATGTCAGGTTTAGAGAACATGGGCGAGTCATTGAAGCAGGCTTTTGAACAACCAGAGATAGAGCCTCGGTTTGAATCTCTGGTAGTTGTTGGGCCATACCACTCTTGGAACACGGGGGGAGTCGTGACATGCTGTCTACGTGGGTGGATGATGACGTTGGCTCATGAGAGCTGAGGAACACGGGCTCATCGTCTGTTTCCGCCATTCCCCCATCCTTGATGTGTAGCTGTGGTGCCTTGAATATTGTATGTGATATGTTTTTGAAAATAGAGTCAACGCTTGAGTTTACGGCTCTGGAGAGCTCATACTTGAGAATATCTGCTAGGAGTTTGTCTTCTTTGTCTGGGTTTGAGTGGATGTAGTCAGTTTGCTTGTGATTCTTCCACCCCAGATGACCTCTATCTAAAGGCCCTCCATTGTTAAACTCACTGTAAGGGTCCATAAACACCTCTGCCTCCGGGTATCCTTTGTTCCAAGTACTTTGGTGGTCGTCCTCCATCGCACCTGTTGAAAACGTCCCATCCCTGACGTCCTCCTGAGACTCAGTCTGATACTCGTAGATCTGGATGAACCTGGCCTGGAGTTGACCCAGGAGCCTCTGCATGGTCTGAAGCTGCTTCTTCAGGTTATGGCCTTCGTCCGTACTCTTTCCGCTAGCGCCCCCCGTCCTCAGGAGGTCCTGGTGCTGCGGCACCCTCTGTTTCCTTTTGCTCTCCTGTTTGTTTTCCATTGTCTCACTCTGAAGGTCATTGGAAGGAGTGGTTTCTCCATGTGTACAATGAACACTGGGACTGGGAGGAGAGACTGCTATGCCTCTGATGATGTTCTCTACTCTGGCACGCTTTGCCTGACGTCTATCCCCCAGCTCCAGGGTCCAGTCCTGGTTCCACCCGGCTCCATTGGGGCTGGCCCCGGTGGATGCCTGGCTGGCTGGAGACAGAGGCTCCATGGTGGTGCTGCTGCTCTTGGAAGAAGTGCTGCTGTGATGATCCACCAGTCTAGGGCTCATCAAGGCAGAGAAGGAAATATGCGCCTCGGGGTTGTAATATGCAGCAGAGCTCTCCTGGAGGGTCTGTTCACTCTCAACGGTTTTCTGTAGGAGCATAGAGATAAGGGATCCTCCGCTTGAGCGAGAGGAGGATGGAGGGGTGGACGAGTTGTATGTGTTGTCGTGTAGAAAGGAGGGAGGATGCTCTGCTCTGTCCTCTGGGTAGGTGCTGCTGGGGAAATTATGCATGCTGTGGTCCAGAAGGCTTGGGTTCATGCTTCATGCAAAATAAAGACAAATGTACTTTATCTTAACAAATGGTTTTAGAAATTAGACACAGTTCTACAGAAATCTTAAAGGAAAACAATATTGTTCATGGAAAACCAGCAATATGGCAAAATGTAAAGTTATTTCCCCCAGAAAACATATAATTTTAATGATAAAACTATATTTAGAAGATCGGCTATAGTATTTATTAATAAATCAATTTTGCAATTGGTAATATCTATTCAATACTGTATTTTGTCCGTTAACAGCTCTTTGAAAGTTATACGTTTTGTGAAGTCAAATCTACCAGACAACAATAGCTGTATTCATAGTGTGCAACTCGTAGAATATTACTCACATTTTAACTCAAAACTATGTGGATATAATGTCAATGCTAGAAAGGGAATATATATCCTGTAAAGAAGCACAATTTAAATGTTTTTTACTTTTTTTAAATAAAATCTGTTGACTGATAAGACTGGAACGAGCACTACTTTTATAAGTGTCGAAATGCTCTAATGTACCGTTGTTAGCAACAGACAAGTTTTAAGAACCAAATGACGAGAACCTGCTATTCATTTGATGAAATCCAATCACACTATTTCTTTTAATAAAAAAAAATATATTTGAGCTATTACTTTTTTAAAAAATCATTATCTTTGTTGAGAATATTGTTACAGCTTATCGTCTAAATTTCACCTGTCTTATTTCCTAAGATCCCACAGACACAAACAAGAAAAATTATATCTGCCTACCTGTTGCTCAGAGTGAAGATAGCTGTCCAGAAAAGAGAGAAGAATTGATGCGTGCCACAGGAGAGGAGGGTTATTATAACAGGGCAATACTGTATTTCCTAGAACCCCATAAATCCACACAAGGAGGGGGCGTGGCACCTTAATAATAAATGCAACCTCATTATCGATTAGCTCATGCCATTAGCCTCTGTGGGAACGAAATGACAGACAAAACATTTCCTAATTAATTTTTTTTGCACAATATCACACCGCATGTTTTTGAATGACGCGTGTTTTATTATTTAGCCTTTTTTTTATTTCTATAAAATTGATCACAAAATACGATTTCTTCAATCATTTATAATATTTTAGACAACAAAACGCAACCTAAAGTTCAGACTTTTGGAGTGTATGTAGTCAGGCCTGGTAGAATGAGCTACCTCCCCTAATCATTAAAACGAGTTTTAGTTTTGTCCCTCGTTGCTTTCCGTCGGCGCAGAGCCTTGACGACAGTTTCTACTGTCAGACCTTCGTTACCACTCTCCCCATTTCTGGTCGGTTTACCACCACGGTTGAAGCTATGTTATCGCATTCCCGATGTCTTTCCCGGACACTCGGGCGGTCTCTGTCCGCTTTAAGTCAGGTAGGAGAGAAATATCGATTACATTTCCCGTGTACCGTAACCTTTGGAGTGAGGGAAAAAACTTTTTTTTGTTTGAACGCCATAGCTTAGCAGGGAATAGGCCTCACCCTGAACCCAAGGACATAATGACACCCGTCCTACTAACTATGTCTAACTAAGGAAATGGCTTGTTTCCCCCCCTCTCTCAATTCATTATGAAATATAAATATGTTAGTTATGTGTAGTTAGTAGGAATATCACCAAAACCAACTAACTTAGCTCGCTAAATTATTTTAAGACCAAATCGGACTGTCACAGGTAGCTAAATCGGTTAAATGAACTTCGTTAGCTACCTGAGCTTATTAGCTAGCTACCATTATGCTATTCTTGTTTTTTTTTACTGGGATTTACTTGTTGGCGGTACCTGAATAGCTAGCTAAGTAGCTTGCTATCTAACCTGCTAGCTAGCGAGGTATCTAGCCTAGCTACCGTAAGATTACTAGCAAACTAGTTAGTTAATGTCCTCTACTGCTCTAAAATCCATGTTGGGTTTCACATTAATAACAGGCGAGAGCTGTCATGGATGCAACATTTAATACCGCAGATGACTCGGACAGTAAACTAGCTGTTTCACATGTAGGATTGTCAAGACACACTTGAGCCACACCTCTCATGCGTATATATGCTGCAGTGTTATTCCCCAGCTATTAGTTTGTTTTTGTGGTATATTTTACAGCTGACCTCTGTTTGAAACTTGCGCCAGAAATAGCCCGTCGTGTGTGTTTATCTCATATGTTATTAGCTGAGCAACGATAAGCTCGGTTCTATTATATCGAGGAAGACGTCGGTGGTTGTATTAGATAAAAGTTTATTAAGTTTACATTTATGTTTTTTATTAAGTATGAATTTCAGCACCCCGCGGAAGGGCATCAGTTGTAAAGGACAAACATAGGCACTGGTAAACGTTTTCAGAATTGATATTTGTACAAGTATCGACTGATGGTGTCGTCTCAATGTTGTAGCTAGCAAATCACACGATCAGTGATCAATACACAAGTCCGCCTCGATATAAGATAATGGAGTTGAGCTGTCTGCATCCCCACTTTCATTACACCGATATAATAAGATAATGGAGTTGAGCTGTCTCTGCATCCCCACTTTCATTACACCAAGATAATAAGATAATGGAGTTGAGCTGTCTCTGCATCCCCACTTTCACTACACCAATATAATAAGATAAATGGAGTTGAGCTGTCTGCATCCCCACTTTCATTACACCAATATAATAAGATAATGGAGTTGAGCTGTCTGCATCCCCACTTTCACTACACCAATATAATAAGATAATGGAGTTGAGCTGTCTGCATCCCCACTTTCACTACACCAATATAATAAGATAATGGAGTTGAGCTGTTTCTGCATCCCCTCTTTCACTACTCCAAGATAATAAGATAATGGAGTTGAGCTGTTTCTGCATCCCCACTTTCACTACTCCAAGATAATAAGATAAATGGAGTTGAGCTGTCCTCTGCATCCCCTCTTTCACTACACCGAGATAATAAGATAATGGAGTTGAGCTGTTTCTACATCCCCTCTTTCACTACTCCAAGATAATAAGATAAATGGAGTTGAGCTGTCCTCTGCATCCCCTCTCTCACTACACCGAGATAATAAGATAATGGAGTTGAGCTGTTTCTACATCCCCTCTTTCACTCCACCAAGTTACACGTCCAAGTCTGCTGTAGCAAAAACGTCAGACTGTTACCATGGTTACGCCATGACATCGGTCTGAAAGAAGTCCCTGTAAAAAAAAAACGGCAATAAGACGCAATACATAGTCTCTATAAGGCTGAATGTTAAATAAAATTATATTTACAATTACTTTACCGGTTATTATTATTATGTTATTATTATTATTATTATTATTACCGGTTGGTGGGAGTAATGTGTGTCGAATTTTATTTGTCACATACACATGGTTAGCAGATGTTAATACGAGTGTAGCGAAATGCTTGTGCTTCTAGTTCCGACAATGCAGTAATAACCAACGAGTAATCTAGCTAACAATTCCAAAACTACTGTCTTACACTGTGTAAGGGGATAAAGAATATGTACATAAAGATATATGAATGAGTGATGGTACAGAGCGGCATAGGCAAGATGCAGTAGATGGTATCGAGTACAGTATATACATATGAGATGAGTATGTAAACAAAGTGGCATAGTTTAAAGTGGCTAGTGATACATGTATTACATAAAAATGCAGTAGATAATATAGAGTACAGTATATACATATGAGATGAATAATGTAGGGTATGTAAACATATTAAGTGGCATTGTTTAAAGTGAATAGTGATATATTTTACATCAATTCCCATTATTAAAGTGGCTGGAGTTGAGTCAGTGTGTTGGCAGCAGCCACTCAATGTTAGTGGTGGCTGTTTAACAGTCTGAGGGCCTTGAGATAGAAGCTGTTTTTCAGTCTCTCGGTCCCTGCTTTGATGCACCTGTACTGACCTCGCCTTCTGGATGATAGCGGGGGGAACAGGCAGTGGCTCGGGTGGCTGTTGTCCTTGATGATCTTTTTGGCCTTCCTGTGACATCGGGTGGTGTAGGTGTCCTGGAGGGCAGGTAGTTTGCCCCCGGTGATGCGTTGTGCAGACCTCACTACCCTCTGGGGAGCCTTACGGTTGTGGGCGGAGCAGTTGCCGTACCAGGCGGTGATACAGCCCGACAGGATGCTCTCGATTGTGCATCTGTAGACGTTTGTGAGTGCTTTTGGTGACAAGCCGAATTTCTTCAGGCTCCTGAGGTTGAAGAGGCGCTGCTGCGCCTTCTTCACGATGCTGTCTGTGTGGGTGGACCAATTCAGTTTTTCTGTGATGTGTACACCAAGGAACATAAAACTTGCTACCCTCTCCACTACTGTTTCATCGATGTGGATAGGGGGGTGTTCCCTCTGATGTTTCCTGAAGTCCACAATCATCTCCTTAGTTTTGTTGACGTTGAGTGTGAGGTTATTTTCCTGACACCACACTCCGAGGGCCCTCACCTCCTCCCTGTAGGCCGTCTCGTCGTTGTTGGTAATCAAGCCTACCACTGTTGTGTCGTCCGCAAACTTGATAATTGAGTTGGAGGCGTGCGTGGCCACGCAGTCGTGGGTGAACAGGGAGTACAGGAGAGGGCTCAGAACGCACCCTTGTGGGGCCCCAGTGTTGAGGATCAGCGGGGTGGAGATGTTGTTACCTACCCTCACCACCTGGGTGCGGCCCGTCAGGAAGTCCAGTACCCAGTTGCACAGGGCGGGGTCGAGACCCGGGGTCTCGAGCTTGATGACGAGTTTGGAGGGCACTATGGTGGTAAATGCTGAGCTGTAGGTGATGGAAGGAGGGGTAACGCGTTTCAAAGAAGGAGCTCCCAAGTGGCTCAGCTCTCTAATGCACTCACAGCATCTCAGTGCTCGAGGCGTCACTACAGACCCTGGTTTGTTTCCAGGCTGTATCACAACCGACTGTGATTGGGAGTCCCATAGGGGCGGTGCACAATTGTCCCAGCATCGTTAGGCTTTGGCCTGTGGGGAGGGGAGGAGGGGGGGTAGGCCGTCAAGGCGACTCATTCACTGTGTCAGTTCTGTGGCATTCAACTCCAGCTGTGCTGTTAGAACGTGTCTGGATTCAGGAACACGTCATGGCCAGATGTTTTGTCTCGTTATGCTGAGATGCAGAGTGACCATGAAAGCAGGGGTGTTTTCAGTTACAACAGAACTGTGCGCACCGTTAATATCAATGGAAACGGTGCTGTACTGAACATTCTGTAGATAAAAAGCTGTGATTATGGTGTCCCAGAGGTCTATTGTGTAAGGTGTGCTGATTTCAGTCACACCCATATAGATCAGCCCACACCTCACCCACCAAATGGATGCAAAATGTCCCTAAAAGACTGTTGGAAGAATGGCGCGCACCGTTTTGGGGGGGAACCTTTTATTTGGGGTACAAACCGTTAAGCAACGTAGCAAACACTGAACTGAACGCACCCCAGTTCTCAGTTGTTGTTTTTTACTTTGCCCCCTTTGACTTCAAAGCTGTTTGTTTGAATCAGAGAGATATTTAATCTAAGCACACCTTTGCCTCCACTGCTACATATTCAAAGCAAGCAAGCATATTGAATGATGAGGTAGGCCGGGTTTTGATTCTGAAGCAGCCCGGCGAAGAATTCAATTGAAAGGATATTTATCTTCCTCCCGTTCCCATTTATTTTCAGGGGAATAATGTGCTGGCTGGAAGGACTGCTTCAGGTGAGTGGGCCTCTCTCTTTCTCCTCTGTCTGTAGGGGTGAGCAGTACACGGTCCTGTTCATTAAGGCACACCGTAACAAAACGATTTGCAATGGAAAACAACAAACACGCTTTCCTCATTGGACAAATCCATGTAAGCCCTTTCCCCGTTTCAGTCTGTTTTGTTTCCGTTTTGTGCCTGATGAACACAGCCCACCCAGGACTAATGTAAGATCAGAGGCCTTTGTTCCTCGTAATTTGTTCCTCGTAATAAATCTGAATAAACAAGCCCTGTATGGATGGTGATTCATGGCTCAGAAGACTGTAATGCCCATGAAGTATCAAAGAGCACTGGAGGGCCTGTGAGTGGTTAAATATGCCCCATCATCAAGGAGCTGTTTATGTATTCGCACGGCCCAGGGTTCTCAAGAAGACTGACTCAACAGTGCCAGCCATGGTTATCACTGTTGATAATAATCATATCCCTTTCTCTCTCTCTCTCTCCCCCCTCTTTTCTTCCCTTCTCGGTCTGTCTTCGTTTTATCTCCTTGAAGGCCTATCCGTTGGCAACAGGGTTGTCTACAGGAACAGTCAGTCGTAAGTCTCCTCTGTCCTTGCTTTGCCTCGGGCTGAACAAACGAAAATCTGAAGATGTCTGCTACAGAATACTGTTCAGTCATTTAGTGTGTGTGTTGCACTAGTTTTAAGCCACTTGTTCTTACAACGGGCTACTTTATAGCCTGCTACATAATGACATGTTTTCTTCTTCTGTTGTTACGTAGATTTGAGTCTCCGTCATCAGTTGGTGTCTTCCACATCAGATACTTCAAGACGTCTGCAGCACACAGTACGTATTCAAACCACTGTCTCGTCTGTGTCCTGTGTATTTAAACAAGTCGTTGTATTAAATCAAATCTCACTCTTGACATCTTTTTGTTTTCGACCAGGGGATGAGGTTGTCACCGTCAACACCCCTCCGTTCTCTGAGTCGATCACAGAAGGGGACGTCAGGTGGGAGAAAGGTCGGTGTCCTGGATTGTTTTTGTTTTTTGTGGAGCCGGCTTCCGGTTAGTATGTTGTTCCCAGGAAGGTTTTGTGCAGGACAGTAAAACCTTCCTTTGGTCTTTTCCAGCTGTTGGAGATTCAGTGAAAGAGGATGAGGTGGTGTGTGAGATCGAGACCGACAAGGTACTGTAAACACTTAAGAAGTCGCACACTGGAATGGAATACGAAAAATATATATATATCCTTGACCTTTATGTCAAACAAAACATTTTACGGAATAAAGAAATGCCGTTGATGATCGCATATTTAGAAAAGGCGAGCTGTCGAATCCTGAGTTTATAATTTCAGGAACTGTTTTGATGTGAAGACCATGTTTTTCTCTCAGACCTCGTTGCAGGTGCCGTCTCCAGCGTCCGGTGTGATCACGGAGCTGCTCGTGCCAGATGGAGGGAGAGTGGAGGCCGGGAATCCCCTCTTCAAACTCAAAAAAGGAGGTAACGCTCTTCCTCTTCTCTCTCGTCCAACTGATCCTTTGATCTTCATACACGTAGTACCGTTCCTATCAGGAGTTGATCTGAAAATCACCATGTCAATGTCTTCTTCTCCTCTGGTCAGCTGCAGCAGCCGCTTCTGTCCCGGCAGCAGAGGCCCCTGCAGCAGCCACTGCTCCAACCCCGGCTGCCATCCCCGTCGCCATGCCCGCGGTGCCTCCCGTGCCAACACAAGCAGCCCAAGCCAAACCTGGTACGTCAGCTGCTCAACTGTTATAAAAGTGCATTTAGATTCATGTTTAACTTCAGTAGAATTATATAAAATATATATATTTAAGCGGGGTTCTCACAATTTTCTTTTATCATTATACGCTTTCTTTTTTGCATAAATTCTGTCTTATGCTCTCTTTAGTTTCTGCAGTCAAGCCCAGCGCACCAGCAGCACCAGCAGAACCAGCAGCCCATGGGGCCAGGACAGAGAGCAGGGTAAGGCCTCTGCACACCAGGCCAGCTTCAGGCCAACACTCCCATACTAACACAACAAGATGAAATGACAGGGAAAAGCCTTCAAACCAAGAGAAGGGGTCTTGCTGTGATTTGATTGAGATACCAGACAGATGCTCCTCCCAACCAATTGTCTTATTATTCGTCCAGGTCAAGATGAATCGTATGAGGCTGAGGATCGCTCAGAGGCTAAAAGAGGCTCAGCAGACTTGTGCCATGCTCACCACCTTCAACGAGATAGACATGAGGTGACCGTCCTCAACTTTATTTGTCCTCTATGGTCAAGTGGCTCCAGTGCAACAGCGGGTGCAAACATGCACATATAGATACTTCATAAATGGCCTGTTGTTTACCCTTGGAAATGTTGTTGTTGACCAAAATGACCAACCAGTAGGGAAGCTCCATGAAGATGTTTTCCTGAAGCGACACACACCCCCCTGCTGTAATGCTTGTTCTCTCACCCCCTGCTTTAAAGAATGTTCTCTCACATCCCTCACCCCCTGCTTTAAAGAATGTTCTCTCACATCCCTCACCCCCTGCTTTAAAGAATGTTCTCTCACATCCCTCACCCCCTGCTTTAATGAATGCTCTCTCACATCCCTCACCCCTGCTGTAATGCTTGTTGTCTCACATCCCTCACCCCCTGCTTTAATGCTTGTTCTCTCACATCCTCACCCCTGCTTTAAAGAATGTTCTCTCACATCCCTCACCCCCTGCTTTAATGAATGCTCTCTCACATCCCTCACCCCCTGCTGTAATGCTTGTTGTCTCACATCCCTCACCCCTGCTTTAATGCTTGTTCTCTCACATCCCTCACCCCTGCTTTAAAGAATGTTCTCTCACATCCCTCACCCCCTGCTTTAATGAATGCTCTCTCACATCCCTCACCCCCTGCTGTAATGCTTGTTGTCTCACATCCCTCACCCCCTGCTTTAATGCTTGTTCTCTCACATCCCTCACCTCCCTGCTTTAATGCTTGTTCTCTCACATCCCTCACCTCCCTGCTTTAATGAATGCTCTCTCACATCCCTCACCCCCTGCTGTAATGCTTGTTGTCTCACATCCCTCACCCCAACATGCTTTAATGCTTGTTCTCTCACATCCC
>NC_060186.1:78563670-78583670 GCF_021184085.1 Oncorhynchus gorbuscha | reverse complement strand
AGGCTACCCTGCCGCCCTCCACTCTAACCACTAGGCTACCCTGCCCCCTCCACTCTAACCACTAGGCCCCTCCACTCTAACCACTAGGCTACCCTGCCGCCCCTCCACTCTAACCACTCTACACTAACCACTAGGCTACCCTCCACTCTAACCACTAGGCTACCCTGCCGCCCCTCCACTCTAACCACTAGTATGATGACGTGAAAAATGGCACCAAGAAGCTCTTCAAACGGGAGATGAATGTTAAAAAATAACACTCCTGTGTGTGTTTTTGTCCAGGCTCGTAATAATCTGCTGGCTGTGGAGGACATGGACGGAGGAACCTTCACCATCAGTAACGGAGGAGTGTTCGGTTCCATGTTCGGCACGCCCATCATCAACCCGCCCCAGTCAGCCATCTTGGGCATGCACGGTATCTTCGACAGGCCCGTGGCCATCGGCGGCAAGGTGGGTGACACCCGCAGTACATTCGCTTCTATATGCCAACACATTAAACGTGTCTCCATCCAGAAGTTGAATTGGACCTTATTTGACGGCAAATGTATGAATGCGCGTTGTCATGGCAACAAAGTTATCTTTTCTATAAAAAAATTACAAAATCTAGCTGCTATAATGTAAGTTTCAACCTGAGTCAGTTATTTTATCACGATTTATTATGACTAAATGATGGCGGCGCGGTCGGTTCTATGGCGACTGCGGCGCGGTCGGTTCTATGGCGACTGCGGCGCGGTCGGTTCTATGGCGACTGCGGCGCGGTCGGTTCTATGGCGACTGCGGCGCGGTCGGTTCCACGGCGACTGCGGCGCGGTCGGTTCCACGGCGACTGCGGCGCGGTCGGTTCTATAGTCTAGCTACTAGTTGTTCTCGTCTTGTTTCTCTCCATCAGGTGGAGATCCGGCCCATGATGTACGTGGCTCTGACCTACGACCATCGGCTGGTCGATGGCAGGGAAGCCGTCACCTTCCTGCGTAAGATCAAGTCCGTGGTTGAAGACCCCCGTGTTCTACTGCTCGACATGTGATCCCAACCTCCCATCACTACTGCAGGGCCACGTTCAGTACACAGGACTGTTGCCTGACATTATAGAGGGTTATGCTATAAACGCAGAATCAGAGTCAGCCAGCTAACTTTGATCGGCAACCAGAAATAACTAGTTATTGATCTGGTTCATTAAGAAAGCTCAACTTAGATTTGCATTTATTTTTTGGGTTGTTCGGTCAATTTTGACCATGCTCATTTCAAGGTTATCCCCCCCCACCAAAAAAAATGTAAAAAGTTATTTCAGAATATTTAGGTAAGTTAGCTGGCTCTCGTTGACCCTGCTTTGTAGTATAACCCTCAGATAGAAGTGTTGTGAATAGAGCAGACTTGATTCCTTCTTATACCCTCGAAAGGGATGTTGTTTCAACATAATGCTCCAAAACGTTGTGCCCTGCTGAACGCACCCCAAAGCTATTTAAACATCACTCAGCCTCTGTATAAAACCAACCCCCCCCCTAAAAAAAAAAACACAAGCGACAGCCAAATCTTGTCATGTACTGCTTTTGGTTAAAGAGAGAGAACCTGAGTCCCTGATCTGGTTGTGGTGTTTTGTCAAGAAAGGACATAACAGATATATGGGAATCACGCAAACTGAGAATTTAATGTTGAGATTATTCACTTTAATTATTGGGTGGTGTCAATCTGCAGCTTTTGTTCAGATTGACATGTCAGATTGATTCAATGGTTGGTCAACATCATACAGTGTTACCACTGACTGACTGAACCTACCAGGTCTGATCTGTCTCAATGTTAGACTGACTGAACCTACCAGGTCTGATCTGTCTCAACGTTAGACTGACTGAACCTACCAGGTCTGATCTGTCTCAATGTTAGACTGACTGAACCTACCAGGTCTGATCTGTCTCAACGTTAGACTGACTGAACCTACCAGGTCTGATCTGTCTCAACGTTAGACTGTCTGGTCTGATCTGTCTCAATATCTGACTGACTGAACCTACCAGGTCTGATCTGTCTCAATATTAGACTGACTGAACCTACCAGGTCTGATCTGTCTCAATATCTGACTGACTGAACCTACCAGGTCTGATCTGTCTCAATATCTGACTGACTGAACCTACCAGGTCTGATCTGTCTCAACCTACCAGGTCTGATCTGTCTCAATGTTAGACTGACTGAACCTACCAGGTCTGATCTGTCTCAATATCTGACTGAACAGGTCTGATCTGTCTCAACGTTAGACTGACTGAACCTACCAGGTCTGATCTGTCTCAATATCTGACTGACTGAACCTACCAGGTCTGATCTGTCTCAATGTTAGACTGACTGAACCTACCAGGTCTGATCTGTCTCAATATCTGACTGACTGAACCTACCAGGTCTGATCTGATCCAGTCTGATATACTGACTGATTAGACAACCTACCAGTCTGATCTGTAATGTTAGACTGACTGAACCTACCAGGTCTGATCTGTCAGTACTGATACCTATTAGACTGACTGACTGAACCTACCATGTTCTGTGTCAACGTATGACTGAACCTAGTCTGATCTGTCTCAATGTTAGACTGAGTGTACTGTACCAGGTCTGATCTGTCTCCAGTATATACTGACTAATAGACAGTGTACTGTACCATGTGTATCCAGTATATATGAATAGTAGACAGTGAACTGTACCAGGTGTCTGATCCCAGGTCTGATCTGTCTCAATGTTAGACTGACTGAACCTACCAGGTCTGATCTGTCTCAATGTTAGACTATCCAGTATATCTGACTCAATAGACAGTGTCTCAATATCTGTACCCTACCAGGTCTGATCCAGTATATCCGACTATTAGACAGTGTACTGTACCATGTGTATCCAGTATATACGACTATTAGACAGTACTGTACCATGTGTATCCAGTATATACGACTATTAGACAGTGTACTGTACCATGTGTATCCAGTATATACGACTAATAGACAGTGTACTGTACCATGTGTATCCAGTATATACGACTAGTAGACAGTGTACTGTACCATGTGTATCCAGTATATACGACTAGTAGACAGTGTACTGTACCATGTGTATCCAGTATATACGACTAGTAGACAGTGTACTGTACCATGTGTATCCAGTATATACGACTAATAGACAGTGTACTTGAGATAGAAACGGACACTTTATTTTTCTTCAAAGCATCATGAATTTTGTGTAATTTTTATTTTTATTTTTTTTAAACACCGTGATTTTCATTGAGCTGTACATGTAATCTATCCGTGCTCGTGATTTAAAGCCAATACATGTTTTTATAACGCTGCCCTAAAGAAGTGCTCGGTCGGACAAGATGAAGTCCATTCTGGAGCTCCTGTGCTGTTTGACTATCCCGGGTCCGTGTTTTTGACAGAGCTGTTCATGGGGGATGCAGACGCCTGTCTCCCCTGTACGTCTCTTGGCTTCCTACTGTTGCAGTAACTTCTGCTTATTTTGGGATGACTGTCCCACTGAGCAGCATTGGGAAGTGATTGGAATCTCATGGAAACTACCACACGCATTGGAGTGCGTCCATAATGGCATCCTATTTCGTTTATATAGTGCACTACAAAAGTAGGGCACTATATACGGATTAGGGTGCCATTTCAGATACAGATATTGTCTTTGAGCTTTTGGTAGAGAAGGGAATAACCACTTTCTGTCGTGTCTCTCTCCAGATGGACTTCTGTCTGTCCGCGAGAAGGTACCATGCTGTAGAACACCCGGACGCTAGTTTGGTTCAGGACTTACACAACACCGTTTTGGGAGTAGTTTTCAAAGGAGCACAATTTAGCAGCATGCACAATGTATTTCTCATGATAACCTCTTCTTTGTGGAACCCACCCAGGTAAAGATTCTGTCTGTGCTGTATACGATGCTATGTAACTATTTAAAAACAGCTATTGTAGGTAGCAACGCCTAATGACATGGCGTTATATAGCATTTATGATGGGTTTATTAAATAGTAAATCGTTTATTTAATTATTACTCCATTCATAAGATGTTTTAATATAGGTCATTTATAAACCATTTAGTTAAGTCGTTTAGTTTAAAATATTATTTTGCTTGAACCTCATCTAAAGTGTGGGTTATTTATAAAAATATATTTAAATATGTATTATTTTGTGAGGGTAGAGACTTTACAAACCCGGAACTCCCAGAACTAAATCTACTGACAAGATGATTGATGCAAGGTTTCAGTTCCGGGTTAATTGAGATAAGACTGCTCTTAAGGCATGACTGCAAACCACACTTTGCTTTTGGTAGAAAGGTCACTGCCAAGAAACGCTAATGTTCAAAACATCGTCGGTGTTGTGGGCTTATTGTTTTAACCGTTGATAAAGTTCGAGGGAACGTTTAGAGACCTTAGGGAGCATCAGATGCTCCTGGAATGTCTACCATTGACCATGTCCATCTTCTGGTGAGGAAATTACACTGGTCACTCAAAACATTTATAAAATTAATTATAAAGTATAAATAGACAACTTTTGATTAAATCATGCAAAAATACTTTACTAATGATTAGTAGATGGTTTAGAAGGACTTATATTAAACATCTTAGGAAACGTTATTAAATACTTTAAAAGTTGTTTTATAAATGTGTGAATAACTAGGTTACTAACTTTTTTTTTTTTTACAAATGTGAGTAATGATGAATAAAGGATTTACTAATCCATTATAAAGTGCTTTAATGTGGAGTTATTATAGTGTGCTACCCAACATTAAAACATCTTTGTTTAAATTGACATTGTCTTGTTTTTGTGTGTGTGTTTTTTTACTTCCCCTCTCTGAGCATATCTGCTGACTGTGTTTCCCATTTACATTTATTTATGATGCGTAGGGCTGGTACAATTATTGTATAATTGTGTAACCGACAATTAGGAGCAATATCCAGGAACAAAATAATCATAATCGTCATTTTAGGTCGAAGGGAGATTCAAGTTCATATTGAAGTACACATGGAGTGTACAAAACATCAGAAACACCCTTTTGCTCTAAGAACAGCCTCAATTTGTCGGGCATGGACTGTGGAAAGCTTTCCTCAGGGATGCTGGCCTATGTTGACACTGATGCTTCCCACAGTCTTGCCCATTCACCCTCTGAATGGGACACATACACAATCCATGGCTCATTTACTGTTATCATGTTGGAAGAATAATCTGGCCTTAAGTGGCCATGTACTGTTATTTTTATTGTATTTATTAAGGATCCCCATTTTTAGTTCCTGCCAAAGCAGCAGGTACTCTTCCTGGGGTCTGGCAAAAATTAAGGCCGCTTATACAATTTTTTAAAACATTTTACACAATACATTGACAGATTTCACAACACACTGTGTGCCCTCAGGCCCCTACTCCACCACCACATATCTCATCTCCACCCGGTACAGCCAGAAGAGGACTGGCCACCCTTCAGAGCCTGGTTCCTCTCCCCCTGGCACAGCCAGAAGAGGACTGGCCACCCTTAAGAGCCTGGTCCTCTCCCCCTGGCACAGCCAATAGAGGACTGGCCACCCTTCAGAGCCTGGTCCTCTCCCCCTGGCACAGCCAGAAGAGGACTGGCCACCCTTCAGAGCCTGGTCCTCTCCCCCTGGCACAGCCAGAAGAGGACTGGCCACCCTTAAGAGCCTGGTCCTCTCCCCCTGGCACAGCCAGTAGAGGACTGGCCACCCCTCAGAGCCTGGTCCTCTCCCCCCTGGCAGCAACATGGATCTAATGTGTTTATATAGTCCTTCCTACAGCAACATGGATCTAATGTGTTTATATAGCCCTACCTACAGCAACATGGATCTAATGTGTTTATATAGTCCTTCCTACAGCAACATGGATCTAATGTGTTTATATAGTCCTTCGTACAGCAACATGGATCTAATGTGTTTATAGAGTCCTTCCTACAGCAACATGGATCTAATGTGTTTATATAGCCCTACCTACAGCAACATGGATCTAATGTGTTTATATAGTCCTTCCTACAGCAACATGGATCTAATGTGTTTATATAGCCCTACCTACAGCAACATGGATTTAATGTGTTTATATAGTCCTTCCTACAGCAACATGGATCTAATGTGTTTATATAGCCCTACCTACAGCAACATGGATCTAATGTGTTTATATAGTCCTACCTACAGCAACATGGATCTAATGTGTTTATATAGCCCTACCTACAGCAACATGGATCTAATGTGTTTATAGAGTCCTTCCTACAGCAACATGGATCTAATGTGTTTATATAGCCCTTCCTACAGCAACATGGATCTAATGTGTTTATATAGTCCTACCTACAGCAACATGGATCTAATGTGTTTATAGAGTCCTTCCTACAGCAACATGGATCTAATGTGTTTATATAGTCCTTCCTACAGCAACATGGATCTAATGTGTTTATATAGTCCTTCCTACAGCAACATGGATCTAATGTGTTTATATAGTCCTTCCTACAGCAACATGGATCTAATGTGTTTATATAGTCCTTCCTACAGCAACATGGATCTAATGTGTTTATATAGCCCTTCCTACAGCAACATGGATCACAGTAGAGCAAGTACCGTGGCAAGGACTAGGAAGATTAGTTTTAAATTTAGCGTTCAGCACATCCAGTAACATGCAGGTGCTGTTTACACAAAACAACCATATGGAATAAAGGATACATGCATCATGGGAAATGTTACACAAAGCTGGGAACGTTTATCAGTGTTCTGGTATCTATTCTTCATAGAAAAGGAATAATAACCAGCCAAGCAGACCATGTGCTACATCCTACTCTTGATGCACTGGTAACCGGGTATAATTGACCAGACAATCTGCAGTTCAAACGATAACGAAGCAGTCAAGCCCGCCACTTTCAGTTAACAGCGGAGGGAATAACAAATCTCAAATTCATAGGCAGAGCAATAGATGTATGGTGTGGCCATCCATGATATCAAAATGATAGTTTTAACCATGTATTAAGACTATACAGTATTTGTTTACAATTGCGTTGTTTGTAATGGTGTAAAACATGCTTATATTTAACTAAGCTCATGAGGCATAAGTTATATTGTTCCAGAATCCAAAAATTGAATGTCGCAATTGTAGATTGTCCCTTTTAATAAAGAAGAAGCGGGACAGGAACATTTTGTTCCTTAGCTGCTGTCTGTCATTATACTGCAGGACTGCACCCAGATGGGTCCTAACCCAGAGCTGGATCTGGGCCCTGTTCATTAAGGCACACTGTTGCAAAACCTGTTTCAATGGAAAGGGGAAACAAGCGCTTCTTATTGAGTCCTGATAGTCCCTCCCTGTTTGTCTGTTTTCTTCCCTTTGGTGCTTAATGAAGACGACCGTGATCTTCAAAGCTAATTATCGTAGTGCTCTGCTGTTTTCTAGAAGCCTCTGAATAATGGGCTCACCTCTCTAACAGAGAGTCTTGAGGGTTGCTTGGCTCGGGCCTTTCCTCCCCTCAAGTGCCTGCAGCTGCCTCCAAAGACGAGCACCCTCCACTCTGTTTACTTTAATAATCATGGAGGACAATGGTTGTGTCTTTGTTTCTGTGCCAGGACCTACACAAACGTCTGAAAAACACCATTTGGAAGGAGAAAAAAAAAACCCCACGGGTTCATTCATTATGTTGAACACAAAATAAATGGCACAAATATCCTGATGTTAGATTAGCATGAGAATACAGGAGGCCTTGATGATTCATGAATACAGAGAACAATAACACCATGGGGTCTTTAATTTAAATATTTACTTTTATTGGCCACTCAAGATTCCATTAGCTCTATTGAGATGATTTCAAATGTGCTGAATACACTCTATTAGGCCAAGCCTATGCTGCAGCGTGCATAGATATCCTACGTCTTAAACACTTGGCCCAACGTGAATATCCAATGGAAAGGCCTCGTTGAATAGGACGAGGCCTTCAAGGCTTTGTGTTAATTCAGATGAAAGATGGACCGTTAGGAACAGGAGAGATAGATATTTATTTTCATTAAGCTAACATCAAGAGATGTCATTTACCTCAATTATTCTGTTATTTTTTTGTCTCCCATCTTTTGAAACAGGCCTGTTGGCAAATACAGAGGCTTCAGAAAGTATTCGCACCCCTTGACTCTTTCCCTCATCTTAGTTGTGTTTCAGCCTGAATTTAAAATGGATTCAATGTATATTTTGTGTCACTGGCCTACCTCCATAATGTCAAAGTGGAATATTGTTTTGTTTTTTTGAAATGTTTAGAAATTAATAACTGAAAAGCTGAAATGTCTTGAGTCAATAAGTATTCAATCTCTTTTGTTATGGCACGCCTAAATAAGTTCAGGATTTTAAAAAATGGGAATACCAAGGCACCTAAGTTGCATGGACTGTGTGCAATAATAGTGTTTAACATGGTTTTTGAATGACTACCTCATCTCTGTACCCCACACATATAATTATCTGTAAGGTCCCTCAGTTAATTAATTTCAAACAACGATTCAACCACAAAGACCAAGGAAGGTTTTCAAATGACTCGCAAAGAAGGGCACCTATTGGTAGGTGGGCAAAAATAAATAAAAGCAGACATTGAATATCCCTTTGAGCATGGTGAAGTTATTAATTACACTTTGGACGGTGTATCAATACACCCAGTCACTACCACGATACAGGTGTCCTTCCTAACTCAGTTGCCGGAGAGGAAGGAAACCGCTCAGGGATTTCACCATGAGGTCAATGGTGACTTTAAAACAGTTACAGAGTTTAATTTTAGTGGTAGGAGAGAACTGAGGATGGATCAACAATATTGTAGTTACTCCACAATACTAACCAACTTGACAGAGTGAAAAGAAGGAAGCTTGTACAGAATACATTTTCCCAACATGCATCCTGTTTACAATAAGAAAATAAATTGACTAAATGTCCTGAATATAAAGCGTTATGTTTGAGGCAAATCCAACACAACACTGAGTATCACTCTTCATATTTTCATGCATGGTGGTGGCTGCATTATGTTATGGGTATGCTTGTCATCAAGGACTAGTGAGTTTATTTTTGAGGGATTAAAAGAAACAGAATAGAGCTAAGCACAGGCAAAATCCTAGAGGAAAACCTGGTTCAGTCTGCTTTCCACCAGACCCTGGGAGATGAATTCACCTTTCAGCAGGACAATAACCTAAAACACAAGGCCAAATCTACACTGGAATTGCTTACCAAGATGTCATTGAATGCTCCTGAGTGGCCTATTTACAGTTTTGACTTTAATCGGCTTGAAAATGGCTGTCTAGCAATGATCAACAACCAGCTTGAATAAATTTTGTACAAGGGACCAGCAACCATTCCAAACCTCTCCTCAGGAGCCCCCCAGCCATTCCAAACCTCTCCTCAGGAACCCCCCAGCCATTCCAAACCTCTCCTCAGGGAGAGGCCATCCCAGCCATTTCATGTGTTTGATCTATTCCAGAGCACCTGATTCAACTTGTCAACTAGTTATCATGCCCTTGATTAATTAGATGAATCAGTGATCTAGTTCTTGGCTTCATGTCTTGGGGTCCCTGAGGAGCACTACGTCTTGGGGTCCCTGAGGAGCACTACGTCTTGGGGTCCCTGAGGAGCACTACGTCTTGGGGTCCCTGAGGAGCACTACGTCTTGGGGTCCCTGAGGAGCACTACGTCTTGGGGTCCCTGAGGAGCACTACGTCTTGGGGTCCCTGAGGAGCACTACGTCTTGGGGTCCCTGAGGAGCACTACGTCTTGGGGTCCCTGAGGAGCACTACGTCTTGGGGTCCCTGAGGAGCACTACGTCTTGGGGTCCCTGAGGAGCACTACGTCTTGGGGTCCCTGAGGAGCACTACGGGGTCCCTGAGGAGCACTACGTCTTGGGGTCCCTGAGGAGCACTACGTCTTGGGGTCCCTGAGGAGCACTACGTCTTGGGGTCCCTGAGGAGCACTACGTCTTGGGGTCCCTGAGGAGCACTACGTCTTGGGGTCCCTGAGGAGCACTATCTTATAGATGAAGCTGATTTATCCTACGTAATGCTTCCACAAAACTGTGTAAAAGCAAAGTATTTAATTTTAAGGAATCTCTATTTTGGTGCAATAGTGTTCGTTACTCAAGAGCAATGAACAGCTATCAGGTTAGCAGAGGACACAGGCACCACAATGTCCCACACCTTGATGGCAATCGCATCAGAATCACAAAATGTCCATTTTTTTTTGTGTTACCGATGGGTATCTATCCTCCCATTGGGAAACGTAGCGCCAAATCAAATCCATTTTAAAGAACTCAAGCCTTTGAACCAGATATTTCCTGAAATGACTGTCCACAACAGCAAATTGAACCAATCAGTGGGTTATAAAAGGCACTTTAAGGAAACAAGTGGTTTTAGTCATGTTCCATCCACACACCACTCTCTGAGCTGAACGCACACAGCTGTCACATGATAACAACAGGAGAAGGGTGAGAACATCATCATCCTCATCATCCTCATCTCACCAGTTGTGCTTTTTATGCCTCTTTACCAGAGCAACAGGGCGACAGTCAGGGTGGGATCGATTCCAGTCGATTGGCCAACGTGTGTAAAGATGGCCGAATTCGATATGACGTCATCGTTTTATGCACAATCCGATAGAGTTCAATGTGCCTATAAATCAGCGGTATCTTTTTCTTCTTCTCAAAATGCCGGCGTCTCGGAGCTAAAAACACAGGGATCATGTATATTGTGCCTAATGACGATACGGGAAAAAAAAGAGAAACGGAAGAGCAAACGAGAATATTCAGTTTGGAATTAGAACTTTCTGAATTTACTGGAATTTAAAATGGGACTGAGCCCAGCCCTGCTACAGTACCTACAGTAGGCTATGCAAACAATACCCTTTGACCTCCTCCTCACGGAGACCCACCCAGGTCATGTCAACAATGTGACCGACCTGGGTTTTGAACCCGTTGTCCTGAGCCACATACAAGACTTGCTGCTGAGCTAGGCATGCACAGTTACCCATTAGGTGAGTGTGACTCACCAGACCACAGGCACAGTTACCCATTAGGTGACTCGTGACTCACCAGACCACAGGCACGGTACTCACCAACCCACAGGTGACTCACCAAACCACAGGCACGGTTACTCACCAACCCACAGGCATGGTTACTCACCAGGTTACTCACCAAACCACATGCACGTTTACTCACCAGGTGGCTCACCAAACCACAGGCATGGTTACTCACCAAAACATCAGGCATGGTTACTCACCAAACCACAGGCATGGTTACTCACCAGGTTACTCACCAAACCACATGCACGGTTACTCACCAGGTGGCTCACCAAACCACAGGCACGGTTACTCACCAAACCACAGGCATGGTTACTCACCAGGTTACTCACCAAACCACAGGCACGGTGTACTCACCAGGTGACTCACCAAACCACAGGCATGGTTACTCATTAGGTGACTCACCAAATCACAGGCATGGTTACTCACCAAACCACAGGCATGGTTACTCACCAGGTTACTCACCAAACCACAGGCATGGTTACTCACCAGGTTATTCACCAAACCACATGCACGGTTACTCACCAGGTGGCTCACCAAACCACAGGCATGGTTACTCACCAGGTTACTCACCAAACCACAGGCACGGTTACTCACCAGGTGGCTCACCAAACCACAGGCATGGTAACTCACCAGGTTACTCACCAAACCACAGGCACGGTTACTCACCAAACCACAGGCACAGTTACTCACCAGGTTACTCACCAAACCACAGGCATGGTTACTCACCAGGTTACTCACCAAACCACAGGCATGGTTACTCACCAGGTTACTCACCAAACCATAGGCACGGTTACTCACCAAACCACAGGCACAGTTACTCACCAGGTTACTCACCAAACCACTGGCATGGTTACTCACCAGGTTACTCTCACCAAACCACAGGCATGGTTACTCACCAGGTTACTCACCAAACCACAGGCACAGTTACTCACCAGGTTACTCACCAAACCACAGGCACGTGTACTCATTAGGTGACTCACCAAACCACAGGCATGGTTACTCATTAGGTGACTCACCAAATCACAGGCACGGTTACTCACCAAACCACAGGCATGGTTACTCACCAGGTTACTCACCAAACCACAGGCATGGTTACTCAAGGTTACCACAAACCACGGTTACTCACCAGGTGGCTCACCAAACCACAGGCATGGTTGAAGCTCACCAGGTTACTCACCAAACCACAGGCATACAGAAATACACCAGGTGGACACAATCACCTTAAACCACAGGCATGTGCCTGCACCAGGTGGCTCACCAAATCACAGGCACGGTTACTCAGCCAAACCACAGGCACAGCCACTCACCAGGTTACTCACCAAACCACAGGCATGGTAACTCACCAGGTTACTCCTGCCAAACCATCTGGCACTGTTACTTACCAAACCACAGGCACAGTTACTCACCAGGTTACTCACCTGGACCACAGGCATGGTTACTCACCAGGTTACTCACCAAACCACAGGCAAGGTCTCACCAGGTTACCACCAAACCATCTGCCTGTCTACTCATAAACCACAGGCACAGTTACTCACCAGGTTACTCACCAAACCACTGGCATGGTTACTCACCAGGTTACTCGCCAAACCACAGGCACGGTTACTCACCAAACCACAGGCATGGTTACTCTCCAGGCAGCTCACCAAACCACTTCTGGTTTGGACGAAGCCTGCTCAGCTACTAAAGTGTCTCTCCATAATCTCTCCATACAGAAATACACCTTGAGACACAATCAGCCTTATTTACACCCAATGCTGTGCCTGCATAAGTAATGATCTACATGCATATTCATCAGGAGTATCTGTCCAGCCATGCATATTCATTAGGAGTATCTGTCCAGCCATCTCCTTTTACAGGCTATCCGTACATTCACAAAGCAGACACGAATGGCTGCATCTGGTCCTATTCTTCCTGCCTCCATCTGCCTGTCTTTTATAAGTCCTGGACCAAGGTCTCCTAGTCTACCTGCCTCTCTCTGCCTGCCTTTTATAAGTCCTGGACCAAGGTCTCCTAGTCTACCTGCCTCCATCTGCCTGTCTTTTATAAGTCCTGGACCAAGGTCTCCTAGTCTACCTGCCTCCCTCTGCCTGTCTTTTATAAGTCCTGGACCAGGGTCTCCTAGTCTACCTGCCTCCATCTGCCTGTCTTTTATAAGTCCTGGACCAGTGGTCCTTACCTGTCTTTCAGTCCTGGTAGAGCATGGTGCTTGTACCTGCCTCCCTCTGCCTGTCTTTTATAAGTCCTGGACCAAGGTCTCCTAGTCTAATGCCTGCACACCTGTCTTTTATAAGTCCTGGACCAAGGTCTCTAGTCTAAATGGCTCCATCTGCCTTATTATTATATTATTATTATATATTATTTTATAAGTCCTCGACCAAGGTCTCCTAGTCTACCTGCCTCCATCTGCCTGTCTTTTATAAGTCCTGGACCAAGGTCTCCTATTCTTTCTCCTCCTGCCTCTCAGTCTGTGTATATGTCTCTGGATGTGTTGTTGTCATAGCAGAAGATTAATGCTGGCTGTGGAATGGGCCGGAGTGATGAGATTAATGCTGGCTGTAGAATGGCCCAGAATGTGTAGATTAATGCTGGCTGTAGAATGGGCTCAGTTGGATTAGAGCTGGCTGTGGAATGGGCGCAAGGGTAGTGGGTTAATGCCCTGTAGCATTACCCAGAGTGATGAGAAATGTATGTAGAATGGGCTGGAGTGATGAGATTAATGCTGGCTGTAGAATGGGCATATGAGATTAATATTTATATAGAATGGGCCCAGAGTTAATTAACTGTTGGCTGGTAGGCCCCAGTTAATAAAAATGAGATAAATAAAGGCTGTAGAATGGGCCATGAAGAAAGATTAAAGAATGGGCCAGAGTGATGAGATTAATGCTGGCTGTAGAATGGGCCGGAGTGATGAGATTAATGCTGGCTGTGGAATGGGCCGGAGTGATGAGATTAATGCTGGATGTAGCATTAACCCAGAGTGATGAGATTAATGCTGGCTGTAGAATGGGCCGGAGTGATGAGATTAATGCTGGCTGTAGAATGGGCCAGAGTGATGAGATTAATGCTGGCTGTAGAATGGGCCGGAGTGATGAGATTAATGAGGCTGTAGATTAACAGAGACAGAGATTAAGCTGGGCTGTAGAGGGAGGAGAGAGAGATTAATGCTGGCTGTAGAATGGCCCAGAGTGATGAGATTAATGCTGGCTGTAGAATGGGCCGGAGTGATGAGATTAATGCTGGCTGTTGAATGGGCCAGAGTGATGAGAGAGAGACAGGAAGAGAGAGAAAGAGAGAGAGAGAGAGAGAGAGAGAAGAGAGAGAGAGAGAGAGAGAGAGAGAGAGAGAGAGAGAGAGAGAGAGAGAGAGAGAGAGATGGGCCTCGGGAACACTGGCTGAACTGACGTGCCCTCCCCGTGTGCAGCTGGCTGGGGTTAAAGGTCAAATGTATTCACCAATCACCATGAAGGGTTTGAGTGGGAAAGATGAGTGTAGATCCCTACAATACAACCTTGAATATTCAGTTTTGTTTGTTCGTTTGTTGGTGAATCTGTGTGTTTTCCGTGCATGCAAACACAACGCCATTCTACAAGGAGACAATCCTATTCACAGACTGATGTTTATTAGAGGATCTCTCTCTTATCATCCTCCATCTTGTCTGCTCATCCTCCATCTTGTCTGTCCTGCTTCTTTCACTATCCTCTCACCACCAATGGCAGCCTATGACTGCTCAGCAAACTGACTGTGGAAGCAACCGAGCACACAGGGAGCCCAATAACAAGACAGTAGATTATATAATACCACAGACAAAACACATTTGACTCTGTGAACAAACTAAGACCTTATAATCTCCTTAAAGGGGCAATATGTAGTTGAAACAATAATGAAGTGGGCTCCCCGCCTCTATTTTGATGAACAGCCGAGGGGGATTGGGCTTGAGACGGAGCAATGCATGCAAGGACTGACCATGCATGAGATAAAATGATAGATTAAACATGTTTTACATTTGTTTACCTTGACTTTGTTTACAAACATTGGAGTTAAGAAGCTTCTATGTTTGGGTTGTGATGGGGTGTGACAGTTGAACTAAGCTCATGAGGAATGTGTAGGTTATATTCCTCAAGAATCAATGGGTATATCATTAATTTGTAAGTAAAAAAACACAAAGAAACATGCATGTAGCTACTGCGAATTGCCCTTTAACCTTTTCTCTGGCAGATTCTGGATGAGGGACACTAATCTTAGTAAGATACGACTATGGTCTTAAGCCATACATGATGTCCACTACAGTGGATAGATATTCCAGTACATGTAGTTTATCCTGCCTGACACACCTGTAGTTTACCCTGCCTGACACACCTGTAGTTCACCCTGCCTGACACACCTGTAGTTTATCCTGCCTGACCCACCTGTAGTTTATCCTGCCTGACCCTGCCTGTAGTTTATCCTGCCTGACACACCTGTAGTTTATCCTGCCTGAACCACCTGTAGTTTATCCTGCCTGACACACCTGTAGTTTATCCTGCCTGACCCACCTGTAGTTTATCCTGCCTGACCCTGCCTGTAGTTTATCCTGCCTGACCCACCTGTAGTTTATCCTGCCTGACCCACCTGTAGTTTATCCTGCCTGACCCTGCCTGTAGTTTATCCTGCCTGACCCACCTGTAGTTTATCCTGCCTGACACACCTGTAGTTTATCCTGCCTGACCCACCTGTAGTTTATCCTGCCTGACCCACCTGTAGTTTATCCTGCCTGACCCTGCCTGTAGTTTATCCTGCCTGACCCTGCCTGTAGTTTATCCTGCCTGGCCCTGCCTGACACACCTGTAGTTTATCCTGCCTGACACACCTGTAGATTATCCTGCCTGACACACCTGTAGTTTATCCTGCCTGACCCTGCCAGACACACCTGTAGTTTATCCTGCCTGACACACCTGTAGTTTATCCTGCCTGACACACCTGTAGTTTATCCTGCCTGACCCTGCCAGACACACCTGTAGTTTATCCTGCCTGACACACCTGTAGTTTATCCTGCCTGACACACCTGTAGTTTATCCTGCCTGACCCACCTGTAGTTTATCCCGCCTGACCCACCTGTAGTTTATCCTGCCTGACCCACCTGTAGTTTATCCTGCCTGACCCTGCCTGTAGTTTATCCTGCCTGACCCTGCCTGTAGTTTATCCTGCCTGACCCTGCCTGACACACCTGTAGTTTATCCTGCCTGACCCTGCCTGACACACCTGTAGTTTATCCTGCCTGACCCACCTGTACCCTGTAGTTTATCCTGCCTGACACACCTGACACACCTGTAGTTTATCCTGCCTGACACAGACTGTAGTTTATCCTGCCTGACACATCTGTAGTTTATCCTGCCTGACACACCTGTAGTTTATCCTGCCTGACCCTGCCAGACACACCTGTAGTTTATCCTGCCTGACACACCTGTAGTTTATCCTGCCTGACACACCTGTAGTTTATCCTGCCTGACCCACCTGTAGTTTATCCCGCCTGACCTGACCTGCACCTGTAGTTTATCCTGCCTGACCCACCTGTAGTTTATCCTGCCTGACCCTGCCTGTAGTTTATCCTGCCTGACCCTGCCTGTAGTTTATCCTGCCTGACCCTGCCTGCCTGAGTTTATCCTGCCTGACCCACCTGTAGTTTATCCTGCCTGACCCACCTGTGACCCTGTTTATCCTGCCTGACCCTGCCTGTAGTTTATCCTGCCTGACCCACCTGTAGTTTATCCTGCCTGGCCCTGCCTGTAGTTTATCCTGCCTGACCCTGCCTGTAGTTTATCCTCCTGACCCTGCCTGGCCTGCCTGTAGTTTATCCTGCCTGGCCCTGCCTGTAGTTTATCCTGCCTGGCCCTGCCTGTAGTTTATCCTGCCTGACCCACCTGTAGTTTATCCTGCCTGACCCTGCCTGTAGTTTATCCTGCCTGTGAGTAGTTTATCCTGCCTGACCCTGCTGTAGTTTATCCTGCCTGACCCACCTGTAGTTTATCCTGCCTGACCCACCTGTAGTTTATCCTGCCTGACCCACCTGTAGTTTATCCTGCCTGACCCACTTGTAGTTTATCCTGCCTGACCCTGCCTGTAGTTTATTCTGCCTGACCCTGCCTGTAGTTTATCCTGCCTGGCCCTGCCTGACACACCTGTAGTTTATCCTGCCTGGCCCTGCCTGTAGTTTATCCTGCCTGACCCACCTGTAGCTTATCCTGCCTGACACACCTGTAGTTTATCCTGCCTGACACACCTGTAGTTTATCCCGCCTGACCCTGCCAGACACACCTGTAGTTTATCCTGCCTGACACACCTGTAGTTTATCCTGCCTGACACACCTGTAGTTTATCCTGCCTGACCCTGCCAGACACACCTGTAGTTTATCCTGCCTGACACACCTGTAGTTTATCCTGCCTGACACACCTGTAGTTTATCCTGCCTGACACACCTGTAGTTTATCCTGCCTGACACACCTGTAGTTTATCCTGCCTGACCCACCTGTAGTTTATCCTGCCTGACCCTGCCTGTAGTTTATCCTGCCTGACCCTGCCTGTAGTTTATCCTGCCTGGCCCTGCCTGACACACCTGTAGTTTATCCTGCCTGACCCACCTGTAGTTTATCCTGCCTGACCCACCTGTAGTTTATCCTGCCTGACACACCTGTAGTTTATCCTGCCTGACCCTGCCTGACACACCTGTAGTTTATCCTGCCTGACCCTGCCAGACACACCTGTAGTTTATCCTGCCTGACACACCTGTAGTTTATCCTGCCTGACACACCTGTAGTTTATCCTGCCTGACACACCTGTAGTTTATCCTGCCTGACACACCTGTAGTTTATCCTGCCTGGCACACCTGTAGTTTATCCTGCCTGACCCACCTGTAGTTTATCCTGCCTGACCCTGCCTGTAGTTTATCCTGCCTGACCCTGCCTGTAGTTTATCCTGCCTGGCCCTGCCTGGCCCTGCCCGTAGTTTATCCTGCCTGACCCACCTGTAGTTTATCCTGCCTGACCCACCTGTAGTTTATCCTGCCTGACCCACCTGTAGTTTATCCTGCCTGACCCACCTGTAGTTTATCCTGCCTGACCCACTTGTAGTTTATCCTGCCTGACCCTGCCTGTAGTTTATTCTGCCTGACCCTGCCTGTAGTTTATCCTGCCTGGCCCTGCCTGACACACCTGTAGTTTATCCTGCCTGGCCCTGCCTGTAGTTTATCCTGCCTGACCCACCTGTAGCTTATCCTGCCTGACACACCTGTAGTTTATCCTGCCTGACACACCTGTAGTTTATCCCGCCTGACCCTGCCAGACACACCTGTAGTTTATCCTGCCTGACACACCTGTAGTTTATCCTGCCTGACACACCTGTAGTTTATCCTGCCTGACACACCTGTAGTTTATCCTGCCTGACCCTGCCAGACACACCTGTAGTTTATCCTGCCTGACACACCTGTAGTTTATCCTGCCTGACACACCTGTAGTTTATCCTGCCTGACACACCTGTAGTTTATCCTGCCTGACACACCTGTAGTTTATCCTGCCTGACCCACCTGTAGTTTATCCTGCCTGACCCTGCCTGTAGTTTATCCTGCCTGACCCTGCCTGTAGTTTATCCTGCCTGGCCCTGCCTGACACACCTGTAGTTTATCCTGCCTGACCCACCTGTAGTTTATCCTGCCTTACCCACCTGTAGTTTATCCTGCCTGACACACCTGTAGTTTATCCTGCCTGACCCTGCCTGACACACCTGTAGTTTATCCTGCCTGACCCTGCCAGACACACCTGTAGTTTATCCTGCCTGACACACCTGTAGTTTATCCTGCCTGACACACCTGTAGTTTATCCTGCCTGACACACCTGTAGTTTATCCTGCCTGGCACACCTGTAGTTTATCCTGCCTGACCCACCTGTAGTTTATCCTGCCTGACCCTGCCTGTAGTTTATCCTGCCTGACCCTGCCTGTAGTTTATCCTGCCTGGCCCTGCCTGGCCCTGCCTGTAGTTTATCCTGCCTGACCCTGCCTGTAGTTTATCCTGCCTGGCCCTGCCTGTAGTTTATCCTGCCTGACCCTGCCTGTAGTTTATCCTGCCTGACCCTGCCTGTAGTTTATCCTGCCTGGCCCTGCCTGTAGTTTATCCTGCCTGACCCTGCCTGTAGTTTATCCTGCCTGGCCCTGCCTGACACACCTGTAGTTTATCCTGCCTGTACAGTCCTTGTCAAAGTTCTGGATCAGCCACTCCAGCTGATGTTGATCCAGGGGTATGTTAGCTTGCTGCAATACACAAACAAAATGGTTATCTATACCATCATATTCAAAATTATATAAATTAATTGATTTGTTGATTGATTGACTGATTGGTTGGTTGATTGATCTTGTTGATTGGTTGATTGATTGATTGATCTAGTCATGTTCCATCACTGGTGAGACTGTGAAACAGTGACTAGTCATTCTGTCAGTGGGCTGCTCGTGACGTCAGACCTGCACAGCCTTCCTGAACTCCTTGTTGTTCACAGACATGGTTCCCTCTTTATCCAAACTCTGGAATAACTCTATCAGGCCCTCCTTTCGCTCTGCAAGGAAGTCCTACAGGAAGTACATTGAAGCCATTTGTTATTCACAGAGATAAATACAGCTATTTTGTTCTAGATACAGTATAATCATTTTTAAAAAAAATCAATAATCCAAATGTAGTTTTGCTTTTGTAGTTGAATGTAATGTGTGGTTTCAATGGGCTTGCTTGAATAACACCACAAATTAAGTTAATTTGGGAAAAATAAAGTCTTCGGGCTAATTAACAGTGTTCTCAGTCTAAGACTAACTAACAGTGTTCTCAGTCTAACAAACAGTGTTCTCAGTCTAACTAACAGTGTTCTCAGTCTAACTAACAGTGTTCTCAGTCTAACAGTGTTCTCAGTCTCACTAGCAGTGTTCTCAGTCTAGTTAACAGTGTTCTCAGTCTAACAGTGTTCTCAGTCTAACT
>NC_060186.1:78536170-78558670 GCF_021184085.1 Oncorhynchus gorbuscha | reverse complement strand
TGCACACATGACTGTAAGTCGCTTTGGATAAAAGCGTCTGCTAAATGGCATATATTATTATATTATTATATTACTATCTGCAATCCAATCACACAATGCTGGGTTGCCAATCAAAAGTAATTGTATGTAAGGTGACATACTTATTGGTTCATGAAAGAGGAAGACAACACCAAAACACTTCTGAGATCTGGGACATGAAAAAAATACTAATTATGTCAAAATTATACAGTACATTTTGCAGATATAACTTTATATTTTATATTAAATTATTTATTTTTCACCCTTTTTTTTTTAGAAGAATGGCAATAACTGTGGTACAGACAGGTAGAGGTGCCTTAGAGCCTGGTTAAGGCCCTTAGGAGAAGCATTGCTGTTTGTCTTGTTCTATAGCAATACCAAAACCTCCACGGAAAAGGGGTATTTCACAACAACAAAAAATACAAACTTTCCACATTTTATTGATAACTAAAAGTAGTTTATTGACTTTGGGTGTCAGAGACCAGATACACATATCAGTTTATCAGTTTACCGTGCTTCTTCACCTGCATTGCTTGCTGTTTGGGGTTTTAGGCTGGGTTTCTGTACAGCACTTTGAGATATCAGCTGATGTACGAAGGGCTATATAAATAAAATTTGATTTGATTGGTTTACTCATCCAGATCTAAGGTTTTGGGTTATCATATTACCTGTTACCTGATATCTATCACCTGTTACATCATATTACCTGTTACCTGATATCTATCACCTGTTACATCATATTACCTGTTACCTGATATCTATCACCTGTTACATCATATTACCTGTTACCTGATATCTATCACCTGTTACATCATATTACCTGTTACCTGATATCTATCACCTGTTACATCATATTACCTGTTACCTGATATCTATCACCTGTTACATCATATTACCTGTTACCTGATATCTATCACCTGTTACATCATATTACCTGTTACCTGATATCTATCACCTGTTACATCATATTACCTGTTACCTGATATCTATCACCTGTTACATCATATTACCTGTTACCTGATATCTATCACCTGTTACATCATATTACCTGTTACCTGATATCTATCACCTGTTACATCATATTACCTGTTACCTGATATCTATCACCTGTTACATCATATTACCTGTTACCTGATATCTATCACCTGTTACATCATATTACCTGTTACCTGATATCTATCACCTGTTACATCATATTACCTGGAGGAGAGAGGAGGGGAGGAGGATGGGAGTGGAGGGTGGATAGGGGAAGGGAGGAGATTTAGAGAGGAGGATGGGAGTGGAGGGTGGATAGGGGAAGGGAGGAGATTTAGAGAGGAGGATGGGAGTGGAGGGTGGATAGGGGAAGGGAGGAGATTTAGAGAGGAGGATGGGAGTGGAGGGTGGATAGGGGAAGGGAGGAGATTTAGAGAGGAGGCTGGGAAAGGAGGGGAGGAGGATGGGAGAGGAGGGTGGATAGGGGACGAGATTTAGAGAGGAGGGTGGATAGGGGAGGGGAGGAGATTTAGAGAGAAGGATGGGAGAGGAGGGTGGATAGGGGAAGGGAGGAGATTTAGAGAGGAGGATGGGAGAGGAGGGTGGATAGGGGAGGGGAGGAGATTTAGAGAGGAGGATGGGAGAGGAGGGGAGGAGGATCGTATGGTCGATATTGGAGGGGATTTGGAGAGGAGGATGGGAAAGGAGGGGAGGAGGATGGGAGAGGAGGGTGGATAGGGGACGAGATTTAGAGAGGAGGGGAGGAGGATCGTATGGTCGATAGGGGAGGGGATTTAGAGAGGAGGATGGCAAAGGAGGGGAGGAGGATGGGAGAGGAGGGTGGATAGGGGAGGAGATTGTGGCACAGAAGAGGAGTGGACAGCGGAGGTCAGCGTTTCTATGACTTTTAGTCAGATAATACTAGGACTACCTTTAGTCCAGCACACAGTGTCACGGCTCCACTCATCCTCAAATGGTTCCAGCTCAGGTCCAGCATCTCCAGGCCCTCGTTATTGGCTGAGAGGAAAGAAAAACGGGCCAATCAACAAATCAGTTGGGGAAAAAAGGGAATTTACAATTGGTCCAGGCAAAAGTGACGAGATGTCATATTCATCAATTATCAGATTGAGTGCTGTTGATCAGAAGTATGGAGAGGAAACATGCACTCACAGGTGTCCCTCGGGGCCTGTAATGGGAGTAAGACTCCCAATGCATCCCAAATGGAAGGGCCCATAGGGAATAGGGTGCTATTTGACCAGGGCCCATAGGGAATAGGGTGCTATTTGACCAGGGCCCATAGGGAATAGGGTGCTATTTGACCAGGGCCCATAGGGAATAGGGTGCTATTTGACCAGGGCCCATAGGGAATAGGGCGCTATTTGACCAGGGCCCATAGGGAATAGGATGCCATTTAACCAGGGCCCATAGGGAATAAGGTGCTATTTGACCAGGGCCCATAGGGAATAGGGTGCTATTTGACCAGGGCCCATAGAGAATAGGGTGCTATTTGACCAGGGCCCATAGGGAATAGGGTGCTATTTGACCAGGGCCCATAGGGAATAGGGTGCTATTTGACAAGGGCCCATAGGGAATAGGGTGCTATTTGACCAGGGCCCATAGGGAATAGGGTGCTATTTGACAAGGGCCCATAGGGAATAGGGTGCTATTTGACAGGGACACATCGACGCAGCATAGTGGAAACAAAGACTGTTCTCAGGGCAGGTTGTATCTAGATATGTTGGCGGCGCGTCGTTGACAATTGTAGCATTTTAGCGAACCCTAGCCCTTTTCCAAACCTTAATCTAAATTCTCCTAACCTGTTATGTCAATTCTCTTATTAACCTGCTGCTTAAGTTATCCTATAACCTGCTAGGAAAAGTCACTTCTGCTCGTAAACCTGCCCTGAGAACAGTCTTGGTTTCTACTAATGCGATCCAGCCACATCCACCGTCTCACCTAGCATCTGTCCCAGGTGTTCTCCTCCCGTGTCACAGAACTGGTTGTGACTCAGGTCCAGGTCTTTCAGCCTATAGTTGTTCTGTTGGAGGGGGAAGAGTCATAGGGTTGCACAAATCTGCTAACCCCCCCACCACCACCCCCCCAAAACAGGGAATTTGTGGAAAGTTACCAGATTTCTACAGTAGCTCTTTGTATGTGTTGTTTGAAACGGCCTCCTGGTGATTCATGACAGATATAAAACATAACTTACTGCCAGAGCGTCTGCCAACCTTTTGGCATCAGCGTCGACGAACCCATTTCCTGTTTGAGGAAAGCTTTAATGTTTACATACATGTAGACAACGATTCAACGTGTGTGTATACAGTAGGCCATAGATACAACTATACAGCACCTGATAGGTTGATTGATTTGACGGAGACATTGTCTAACAGCATTTTACAGATGCGTTTAGATCCTGCTGACTGGAGGTGGTTGTTGGAGAGGTTCTGGAAAAAGACACATTTCCTGTCAGCCACTACACTATTGGGCCGTGGTTTGACGCATAAACCAGAGTCACATGTAATACTCTGTAAGAAGGTTATTATATTGTTTTACGAAAACTGAAACTAAAATTGGAAAAAATATTTAGTCAAATGAAATAATTTGGAAAAACATTTGAAAAACTACAACTATAATTAAACTATTGTCTTTGACTGCAAAATGGGGGGGGGGCACAAATCTAATGGGGTTTTCGACCTGATGAATCTGGCTGGTAAATGCTGCCAGTAGATGTCAATGTTTTAAAATAGGCCTAGTTTGTAACCACGTTTCCATCTACAGTTGTTATGCTAGTAAAGTCATACTATATATTTGTGATGGAAACAGGACGTTTCTGTAAAATTGTAAAAAAGATAATTTATTCGTTCGACATGGTGGGATCTTTTTGTGTCTAAAATGAATTATGTGAGAAATGGTAGTGAAAAAGCCTTTCTGCGCAAATATTAATATAATATTATATATAATAACCATCATATGGAAGTAACCTTGGAGTCACGTGGTGACATGGTGTGTGGTCCTCCCACTACGACTATTAATATAATAACCATCATATGGAAGTAAACTTGGAGTCACGTGGTGACATGGTGTGTGGTCCTCCCACTACGACTATTAATATAATAACCATCATATGGAAGTAACCTTGGAGTCACGTGGTGACATGGTGTGTGGTCCTCCCACTACGACTATTAATATAATAACCATCATATGGAAGTAAACTTGGGTGTGTGGTCCTCCCAGTCACGTGGTGACATGGTGTGTGGTCCTCCCACTACGACTATTAATATAATAACCATCATATGGAAGTAAACTTGGAGTCACGTGGTGACATGGTGTGTGGTCCTCCCACTACGACTCCGGAAACCATGCAATTTATTACGCTACAAATGAAATAAGTTATGATTAGCTTCAAAAGGTTGGTGGAAGTGCACGGTGATCTTGATGCTCCTTTCCAATAAATATTGAGTGTCTGATCCTGGTGACATGATGATCGATTCTTGACAAATAAAAATATTCTCGCTCTTATCCATAATAATCTCATCATGTAGACTAGCCTACCGCCACAGCCTACCCGTATTGTACACGCGAGCTGTTGGCTAGGGAGCACTTGCCAAGACCAGAGGACATTTGCCATTTAACAAATCCTTTTTTTTTGTGAAAAAATTTGAAAATACGATGGAAACGTGTTCACTTTACATTTTTATTTTGTGTGAACTATTGGATATAAAAGCGATGTCAATTTACCGGTATTACGACCAGGAATACAACTTTCCCCACATAGATCTTTTGTTCAGACCTTCCACCCTGGACATGCGATCTTATCCCAGAGGCCGACCGACCCAAAACAGTGTGGTCGCTGCAGGAGAGGCTGACGGAGCGGCCTAAGGGTCAGACTCAGAAGGCGAGCACACCATCCACCGCTTCCGAGTATATTACTCGCCAATGTCCAATCTCTAGATAACAAGGTGGACGAAATTAAGGCATGAGTTGTCTTCCAGAGAGACATCAGAGATTGTAACATTCTCTGTTTCACTGAAACATGGCTCAGTCAGGAAATATTGTCAGATTCGGTACAGCCACCCACTTTCAACACGCATCGCACCGACAGAAACAAATATCTCCCTGGTAAGAAGAAGGGTGGGGTGTATGCCTTATGATTAACAACTCATGGTGTACTCAAAACATACAGGAACTCAAGTCCTTTTGTTCACCTGACCTAGAATTCCTTACAACCGCATTATCTTCTAAGAGAATTCTCATCGATAATAGTCACAGCCGTGTAGATCCCCCCCTCAAGCAGATCCCTCGTCGGCCCTGAAATAACTTCACTGGACTCTATGTCAACTGGAAACCACACATCCTGAGGCTGTATTTATTGTAGGCGGGGATTTTAACAAAGCTAACCTGCGAACAAGACTTCCTAAATTCTATCAGCATATCGAATGCATGACACGAGCTGGTAGCATTCTGGATCATTGCTACTCTAACTTCCGCGATGCATACAAAGCCCTGCCTTCGGAAAATCTGACCATGACTCCATTTTGTTGCTCCCAGCCTATACACAGAAACCAAAACAGGAAACGCCCATGCTCAGGTCAGTACAACGCTGTTCTGACCAATCGGATTCCATGCTTCAAGATTGCTTCGATCACGTGGACTGGGATATGTTCCGGATAGCCTCAGACAACAACATTGATGTATTCGCTGACTCGGTGAGCGAGTTTATTAGCAAGTGCATCGGAGATGTCGTACCCACTGTGACTATTAAATCCTTCCCTAACCAGAAACCGTGGATTGATGGCAGCATTCGTGTAAAACTGAAAGTGCGAAACATCGCTTTTAATCATGGCAAGGTGACCGGAAACATGACCGAATACAAACAGTGTAGCTATTACCTCTGCAAGGCAATCAAACAAGCAAAGCGTCAGTAAAGAGACAAAGCAGAGTCGCAATTCAATGGATCAGACACGAGACGTATGTGGCAGGGTCTACAGTCAATCACGGATTACAAACAGAAAACCAGCCTCGTTGCGGACATTTACATCTTGCTCCCAGACAAATTAAACTTCTTTGCTCGAGGACAATACGGTGCCATTTACATGGCCTGCTACCAAAGCCTGTGGGCTCTCCTTCTCCTTGGCAAACGTGAGTAAAACATTTAAACGTGGTAACCCTCGCAAGGCTGCTGGCCCAGATGGCATCCCTAGCTGCGTCCTCAGAACATGCGCAGACCAGCTGGCTGGTGTGTTTACGGACATATTCAATCAATCCCTGTCCCAGTCTGTTGTCCCCACATGTTTCAAGATGGCCACCATTGTTCCTGTTCGCAAGAAAGCTTAGGTAACTGAACTAAATGACTGCCGTCCCATTGCAATGACTTCTGTCATCATGAAGTGCTTTGAGAGACTAGTCTAACACCATAGTAACTGCAAACTCTTCATTAAGCTCGAGACCCTGGGTCTCGACCCCGCCCTGTGCAACTGGGTCCTGGACTTTCTGACGGGCCGCCTCCAGGTGGTGAAGGTAGGAAACAACATCTCCACCCCGCTGATCCTCAACACTGGGGCCCCACAAGGGTGCGTTCTCAGCCCTCTTACTGCATAGTCGGAAGTAGAATCACAAACATTTTGCTACACTCGCATTAACATCTGCTAAACGTGTGTATGACACAACAGTGTTAGGCCTGATCACTGACAACGATGAGACAGCCTATAGGGAGGAGGTCAGAGACCTGACCATGTGATGCAAGGACAACAACCTCCTATCCCTCAACGTGGTCAAAACTAAGGAGATGATTGTGGACGACAGGAAAAAGACGACCAAGCACACCCCCATTCTCATCGATGGGGCTGCAGTGGAGCAGGTTGAGAGCTTCGGGTTCCTTGGCGTCCAGATCAAAAATATAAATAAATATATGCCATTTAGCAGACGCTTTTATCCAAAGCAACTTACAGTCATGTGTGCATACATTCTACGTATGGGTGGTCCCGGGGATCGAACCCACTACCCTGGCGTTACAAGCGCCATGCTCTACCAACTGAGCTACAGAAGGACCATCAACAACAAACTAACATGGTCCAAGCTATAGGTCTACAGCACATTAATAAATAGTACTGCAGTACCCCTGCTATAGGTCTACAACATTAATAAATAGTACTGAAATACCCCTGCTATAGGTCTACAACACATTAATAAATAGTACTGAAATACCCCTGCTATGGGTCTACAACATTAATAAATAGTACTGCAGTACCCCTGCTATAGGTATACAACATTAATAAATAGTACTGCAGTACCCCTGCTATAGGTCTACAACACATTAAGAAATAGTACTGCAGTACCCCTGCTATAGGTCTACAACACATTAATAAATAGTACTGCAGTACCCCTGCTATAGGTCTACAACACATTAATAAATAGTACTGAAATAGCCCTGCTATGGGTCTACAACATTAATAAATAGTACTGCAGTACCCCTGCTATAGGTCTACAACATTAATAAATAGTACTGCAGTGCCCCTGCTATAGGTCTACAACATTAATAAATAGTACTGAAATAGCCCTGCTATAGGTCTACAACATTAATAAATAGTACTGAAATAGCCCTGCTATAGGTCTACAACACATTCATAAATAGTACTGAAATACCCCTGCTATAGGTCTACAACATGAATAAATAGTACTGCAGTACCCCTGCTATAGGTCTACAACACATTAATAAATAGTACTGCAGTACCCCTGCTATAGGTCTACAACATTAATAAATAGTACTGCAGTACCCCTGCTATAGGTCTACAACATTAATAAATAGTACTGAAATAGCCCTGCTATAGGTCTACAACACATTAATAAATAGTACTGCAGTACCCCTGCTATAGGTCTACAACATTAATAAATAGTACTGCAGTACCCCTGCTATAGGTCTACAACATTAATAAATAGTACTGCAGTACCCCTGCTATAGGTCTACAACACATTAATAAATAGTACTGCAGTACCCCTGCTATAGATCTACAACATTAATAAATAGTACTGCAGTACCCCTGCTATAGGTCTACAACATTAATAAATAGTACTGAAATACCCCTGCTATAGGTCTACAACATTAATAAATAGTACTGAAATATCCCTGCTATAGGTCTACAACATTAATAAATAGTACTGAAATACCCCTGCTATAGGTCTACAGCACATTCATAAATAGTACTGCAGTACCCCTGCTATAGGTCTACAACACATTAATAAATAGTACTGAAATAGCCCTGCTATAGGTCTACAACACATTCATAAATAGTACTGAAATAGCCCTGCTATAGGTCTACAACACATTCATAAATAGTACTGAAATATCCCTGCTATAGGTCTACAACATTAATAAATAGTACTGAAATACCCCTGCTATAGGTCTACAACACATTAATAAATAGTACTGAAATACCCCTGCTATAGGTCTACAACACATTCATAAATAGTACTGAAATACCCCTGCTATAGGTCTACAACATGAATAAATAGTACTGCAGTACCCCTGCTATAGGTCTACAACATTAATAAATAGTACTGAAATAGCCCTGCTATAGGTCTACAACACATTAATAAATAGTACTGAAATATCCCTGCTATAGGTCTACAACATTAATAAATAGTACTGAAATAGCCCTGCTATAGGTCTACAACACATTAATAAATAGTACTGAAATAGCCCTGCTATAGTTCTACAACATATTCATTGCTCCTAGCCTCCTATCCATAATCTAGAACTGAAGCTAAATAATATAAAAACGAAATAGATATGTTTTTATAGAACTGAAACTGAATTAAAACGAGTAAATCAAGTCTGAAAACGAACTGAAACTAAACTGAATTCCTAATAAAAATCTAAAAACGAATAGAAATAAAAACGAATAGGAAATCACAAAACTCAAGTAACCTTGCTTTGATGTTATGGCTCTGGCATTGGTAACCTAGGCTATGTCACCCTCTGGTGGAGGAAATGTAGAAACCAGAGACGTATACACTGCATGACCAAAAGTATGTGGACACCGGCTCGTCTTACATCTCATTCCAAAATCATGGGCATTAATATGGAGTTGGTCCCCCCTTTGCTGCTAGAACAGCCTCCACTCTTCTGGGAAGGCTTTCCCATAAAGATAACCATGCAATACTATTCTATAATACTATTCTTTAATAATATAATACTATTCTATAATACTATTCTATAATACTATTCTTTAATAATATAATACTATTCTATAATACTATTCTTTAATAATATAATACTATTCTATAATACTATTCTATAACACTATAATACTATGCTATAATACTATAATACTATTCTATAATACTATTCTTTAATAATATAAAACTATTCTTTAATACTATTCTTTAATAATATAATACTATTCTATAATACTATTCTTTAATACTATAATTCTATAATACTATTCTATAATACTATTCTATTATAATATTCTATAATACAATTCTATAATAATATTCTATAATACTATTCTTTAATAGTATTCTTTAATACTATTCTATAATACTATTCTATAATACTATAATACTATTCTATAATACTATTATATAATACCATTCTATAATACTATAATACTATTATATAATACTATAATGCTATTCTATAATGCTATTCTATAATACTATTATATAATACCATTCTATAATACTATAATACTATTCTATAATACTATAATACTATTCTATAATACTATAATGCTATTCTATAACGCTATTCTATAATACTATTATATAATACCATTCTATAATACTATAATACTATTCTATAATACTATAATGCTATTCTATAATGCTATTCTATAATACTATTCTATACGTACTAGACTCTGAATAGTAAAGTTCTCCTTGAACATCTCCATGAGGTAGCCAGTCCCCTCAGCCAGAAGGTAGTTGTCCTTCAGCTCCAGGTTACTGATCTGCACGTCGCTCTATATGGCAACACATACAGATACAACCAAGTTATCTACTGTATCTCCCTACAGTCCACATACCACCAACCCTCGATGAGCATAACAAGAGATCTCTGCAGCACTAACATTATAACCCTGCTATACAGATACAACCAAGTTATCTACTGTATCTCCCTACAGTCCACATACCACCAACCCTCGATGAGCATAACAAGAGATCTCTGCAGCACTAACATTATAACCCTGCTATAGAGATACAACCAAGTTATCTACTGTATCTCCCTACAGTCCACATACCACCAACCCTCGATGAGCATAACAAGAGATCTCTGCAGCACTAACATTATAACCCTGCTATACAGATACAACCAAGTTATCTACTGTATCTCCCTACAGTCCACATACCACCAACCCTCGATGAGCATAACAAGAGATCTCTGCAGCACTAACATTATAACCCTGCTATAGAGATACAACCAAGTTATCTACTGTATCTCCCTACAGTCCACATACCACCAACCCTCGATGAGCATAACAAGAGATCTCTGCAGCACTAACATTATAACCCTGCTATAGAGATACAACCAAGTTATCTACTGTATCTCCCTACAGTCCACATACCACCAACCCTCGATGAGCATAACAAGAGATCTCTGCAGCACTAACATTATAACCCTGCTATAGAGATACAACCAAGTTATCTACTGTATCTCCCTACAGTCCACATACCACCAACCCTCGATGAGCATAACAAGAGATCTCTGCAGCACTAACATTATAACTCTGCTATAGAGATACAACCAAGTTATCTACTGTATCTCCCTACAGTCCACATACCACCAACCCTCGATGAGCATAACAAGAGATCTCTGCAGCACTAACATTATAACCCTGCTATAGAGATACAACCAAGTTATCTACTGTATCTCCCTACAGTCCACATACCACCAACCCTCGATGAGCATAACAAGAGATCTCTGCAGCACTAACATTATAACCCTGCTATAGAGATACAACCAAGTTATCTACTGTATCTCCCTACAGTCCACATACCACCAACCCTCGATGAGCATAACAAGAGATCTCTGCAGCACTAACATTATAACCCTGCTATAGAGATACAACCAAGTTATCTACTGTATCTCCCTACAGTCCACATACCACCAACCCTCGATGAGCATAACAAGAGATCTCTGCAGCACTAACATTATAACCCTGCTATAGAGATACAACCAAGTTATCTACTGTATCTCCCTACAGTCCACATACCACCAACCCTCGATGAGCATAACAAGAGATCTCTGCAGCACTAACATTATAACCCTGCTATAGAGATACAACCAAGTTATCTACTGTATCTCCCTACAGTCCACATACCACCAACCCTCGATGAGCATAACAAGAGATCTCTGCAGCACTAACATTATAACCCTGCTATACAGATACAACCAAGTTATCTACTGTATCTCCCTACAGTCCACATACCACCAACCCTCGATGAGCATAACAAGAGATCTCTGCAGCACTAACATTATAACCCTGCTATAGAGATACAACCAAGTTATCTACTGTATCTCCCTACAGTCCACATACCACCAACCCTCGATGAGCATAACAAGAGATCTCTGCAGCACTAACATTATAACCCTGCTATAGAGATACAACCAAGTTATCTACTGTATCTCCCTACAGTCCACATACCACCAACCCTCGATGAGCATAACAAGAGATCTCTGCAGCACTAACATTATAACCCTGCTATACAGATACAACCAAGTTATCTACTGTATCTCCCTACAGTCCACATACCACCAACCCTCGATGAGCATAACAAGAGATCTCTGCAGCACTAACATTATAACCCTGCTATACAGATACAACCAAGTTATCTACTGTATCTCCCTACAGTCCACATACCACCAACCCTCGATGAGCATAACAAGAGATCTCTGCAGCACTAACATTATAACCCTGCTATACAGATACAACCAAGTTATCTACTGTATCTCCCTACAGTCCACATACCACCAACCCTCGATGAGCATAACAAGAGATCTCTGCAGCACTAACATTATAACCCTGCTATAGAGATACAACCAAGTTATCTACTGTATCTCCCTACAGTCCACATACCACCAACCCTCGATGAGCATAACAAGAGATCTCTGCAGCACTAACATTATAACCCTGCTATAGAGATACAACCAAGTTATCTACTGTATCTCCCTACAGTCCACATACCACCAACCCTCGATGAGCATAACAAGAGATCTCTGCAGCACTAACATTATAACCCTGCTATAGAGATACAACCAAGTTATCTACTGTATCTCCCTACAGTCCACATACCACCAACCCTCGATGAGCATAACAAGAGATCTCTGCAGCACTAACATTATAACCCTGCTATAGAGATACAACCAAGTTATCTACTGTATCTCCCTACAGTCCACATACCACCAACCCTCGATGAGCATAACAAGAGATCTCTGCAGCACTAACATTATAACCCTGCTATAGAGATACAACCAAGTTATCTACTGTATCTCCCTACAGTCCACATACCACCAACCCTCGATGAGCATAACAAGAGATCTCTGCAGCACTAACATTATAACCCTGCTATAGAGATACAACCAAGTTATCTACTGTATCTCCCTACAGTCCACATACCACCAACCCTCGATGAGCATAACAAGAGATCTCTGCAGCACTAACATTATAACCCTGCTATAGAGATACAACCAAGTTATCTACTGTATCTCCCTACAGTCCACATACCACCAACCCTCGATGAGCATAACAAGAGATCTCTGCAGCACTAACATTATAACCCTGCTATAGAGATACAACCAAGTTATCTACTGTATCTCCCTACAGTCCACATACCACCAACCCTCGATGAGCATAACAAGAGATCTCTGCAGCACTAACATTATAACCCTGCTATAGAGATACAACCAAGTTATCTACTGTATCTCCCTACAGTCCACATACCACCAACCCTCGATGAGCATAACAAGAGATCTCTGCAGCACTAACATTATAACCCTGCTATAGAGATACAACCAGTTATCTACTGTATCTCCCTACAGTCCACATACCACCAACCCTCGATGAGCATAACAAGAGATCTCTGCAGCACTAACATTATAACCCTGCTATAGAGATACAACCAAGTTATCTACTGTATCTCCCTACAGTCCACATACCACCAACCCTCGATGAGCATAACAAGAGATCTCTGCAGCACTAACATTATAACCCTGCTATAGAGATACAACCAAGTTATCTACTGTATCTCCCTACAGTCCACATACCACCAACCCTCGATGAGCATAACAAGAGATCTCTGCAGCACTAACATTATAACCCTGCTATAGAGATACAACCAAGTTATCTACTGTATCTCCCTACAGTCCACATACCACCAACCCTCGATGAGCATAACAAGAGATCTCTGCAGCACTAACATTATAACCCTGCTATAGAGATACAACCAAGTTATCTACTGTATCTCCCTACAGTCCACATACCACCAACCCTCGATGAGCATAACAAGAGATCTCTGCAGCACTAACATTATAACCCTGCTATAGAGATACAACCAAGTTATCTACTGTATCTCCCTACAGTCCACATACCACCAACCCTCGATGAGCATAACAAGAGATCTCTGCAGCACTAACATTATAACCCTGCTATAGAGATACAACCAAGTTATCTACTGTATCTCCCTACAGTCCACATACCACCAACCCTCGATGAGCATAACAAGAGATCTCTGCAGCACTAACATTATAACCCTGCTATAGAGATACAACCAAGTTATCTACTGTATCTCCCTACAGTCCACATACCACCAACCCTCGATGAGCATAACAAGAGATCTCTGCAGCACTAACATTATAACCCTGCTATAGAGATACAACCAAGTTATCTACTGTATCTCCCTACAGTCCACATACCACCAACCCTCGATGAGCATAACAAGAGATCTCTGCAGCACTAACATTATAACCCTGCTATAGAGATACAACCAAGTTATCTACTGTATCTCCCTACAGTCCACATACCACCAACCCTCGATGAGCATAACAAGAGATCTCTGCAGCACTAACATTATAACCCTGCTATAGAGATACAACCAAGTTATCTACTGTATCTCCCTACAGTCCACATACCACCAACCCTCGATGAGCATAACAAGAGATCTCTGCAGCACTAACATTATAACCCTGCTATAGAGATACAACCAAGTTATCTACTGTATCTCCCTACAGTCCACATACCACCAACCCTCGATGAGCATAACAAGAGATCTCTGCAGCACTAACATTATAACCCTGCTATAGAGATACAACCAAGTTATCTACTGTATCTCCCTACAGTCCACATACCACCAACCCTCGATGAGCATAACAAGAGATCTCTGCAGCACTAACATTATAACCCTGCTATAGAGATACAACCAAGTTATCTACTGTATCTCCCTACAGTCCACATACCACCAACCCTCGATGAGCATAACAAGAGATCTCTGCAGCACTAACATTATAACCCTGCTATAGAGATACAACCAAGTTATCTACTGTATCTCCCTACAGTCCACATACCACCAACCCTCGATGAGCATAACAAGAGATCTCTGCAGCACTAACATTATAACCCTGCTATAGAGATACAACCAAGTTATCTACTGTATCTCCCTACAGTCCACATACCACCAACCCTCGATGAGCATAACAAGAGATCTCTGCAGCACTAACATTATAACCCTGCTATAGAGATACAACCAAGTTATCTACTGTATCTCCCTACAGTCCACATACCACCAACCCTCGATGAGCATAACAAGAGATCTCTGCAGCACTAACATTATAACCCTGCTATAGAGATACAACCAAGTTATCTACTGTATCTCCCTACAGTCCACATACCACCAACCCTCGATGAGCATAACAAGAGATCTCTGCAGCACTAACATTATAACCCTGCTATAGAGATACAACCAAGTTATCTACTGTATCTCCCTACAGTCCACATACCACCAACCCTCGATGAGCATAACAAGAGATCTCTGCAGCACTAACATTATAACCCTGCTATAGAGATACAACCAAGTTATCTACTGTATCTCCCTACAGTCCACATACCACCAACCCTCGATGAGCATAACAAGAGATCTCTGCAGCACTAACATTATAACCCTGCTATAGAGATACAACCAAGTTATCTACTGTATCTCCCTACAGTCCACATACCACCAACCCTCGATGAGCATAACAAGAGATCTCTGCAGCACTAACATTATAACCCTGCTATAGAGATACAACCAAGTTATCTACTGTATCTCCCTACAGTCCACATACCACCAACCCTCGATGAGCATAACAAGAGATCTCTGCAGCACTAACATTATAACCCTGCTATAGAGATACAACCAAGTTATCTACTGTATCTCCCTACAGTCCACATACCACCAACCCTCGATGAGCATAACAAGAGATCTCTGCAGCACTAACATTATAACCCTGCTATAGAGATACAACCAAGTTATCTACTGTATCTCCCTACAGTCCACATACCACCAACCCTCGATGAGCATAACAAGAGATCTCTGCAGCACTAACATTATAACCCTGCTATAGAGATACAACCAAGTTATCTACTGTATCTCCCTACAGTCCACATACCACCAACCCTCGATGAGCATAACAAGAGATCTCTGCAGCACTAACATTATAACCCTGCTATAGAGATACAACCAAGTTATCTACTGTATCTCCCTACAGTCCACATACCACCAACCCTCGATGAGCATAACAAGAGATCTCTGCAGCACTAACATTATAACCCTGCTATAGAGATACAACCAAGTTATCTACTGTATCTCCCTACAGTCCACATACCACCAACCCTCGATGAGCATAACAAGAGATCTCTGCAGCACTAACATTATAACCCTGCTATAGAGATACAACCAAGTTATCTACTGTATCTCCCTACAGTCCACATACCACCAACCCTCGATGAGCATAACAAGAGATCTCTGCAGCACTAACATTATAACCCTGCTATAGAGATACAACCAAGTTATCTACTGTATCTCCCTACAGTCCACATACCACCAACCCTCGATGAGCATAACAAGAGATCTCTGCAGCACTAACATTATAACCCTGCTATAGAGATACAACCAAGTTATCTACTGTATCTCCCTACAGTCCACATACCACCAACCCTCGATGAGCATAACAAGAGATCTCTGCAGCACTAACATTATAACCCTGCTATAGAGATACAACCAAGTTATCTACTGTATCTCCCTACAGTCCACATACCACCAACCCTCGATGAGCATAACAAGAGATCTCTGCAGCACTAACATTATAACCCTGCTATAGAGATACAACCAAGTTATCTACTGTATCTCCCTACAGTCCACATACCACCAACCCTCGATGAGCATAACAAGAGATCTCTGCAGCACTAACATTATAACCCTGCTATAGAGATACAACCAAGTTATCTACTGTATCTCCCTACAGTCCACATACCACCAACCCTCGATGAGCATAACAAGAGATCTCTGCAGCACTAACATTATAACCCTGCTATAGAGATACAACCAAGTTATCTACTGTATCTCCCTACAGTCCACATACCACCAACCCTCGATGAGCATAACAAGAGATCTCTGCAGCACTAACATTATAACCCTGCTATAGAGATACAACCAAGTTATCTACTGTATCTCCCTACAGTCCACATACCACCAACCCTCGATGAGCATAACAAGAGATCTCTGCAGCACTAACATTATAACCCTGCTATAGAGATACAACCAAGTTATCTACTGTATCTCCCTACAGTCCACATACCACCAACCCTCGATGAGCATAACAAGAGATCTCTGCAGCACTAACATTATAACCCTGCTATAGAGATACAACCAAGTTATCTACTGTATCTCCCTACAGTCCACATACCACCAACCCTCGATGAGCATAACAAGAGATCTCTGCAGCACTAACATTATAACCCTGCTATAGAGATACAACCAAGTTATCTACTGTATCTCCCTACAGTCCACATACCACCAACCCTCGATGAGCATAACAAGAGATCTCTGCAGCACTAACATTATAACCCTGCTATAGAGATACAACCAAGTTATCTACTGTATCTCCCTACAGTCCACATACCACCAACCCTCGATGAGCATAACAAGAGATCTCTGCAGCACTAACATTATAACCCTGCTATAGAGATACAACCAAGTTATCTACTGTATCTCCCTACAGTCCACATACCACCAACCCTCGATGAGCATAACAAGAGATCTCTGCAGCACTAACATTATAACCCTGCTATAGAGATACAACCAAGTTATCTACTGTATCTCCCTACAGTCCACATACCACCAACCCTCGATGAGCATAACAAGAGATCTCTGCAGCACTAACATTATAACCCTGCTATAGAGATACAACCAAGTTATCTACTGTATCTCCCTACAGTCCACATACCACCAACCCTCGATGAGCATAACAAGAGATCTCTGCAGCACTAACATTATAACCCTGCTATAGAGATACAACCAAGTTATCTACTGTATCTCCCTACAGTCCACATACCACCAACCCTCGATGAGCATAACAAGAGATCTCTGCAGCACTAACATTATAACCCTGCTATAGAGATACAACCAAGTTATCTACTGTATCTCCCTACAGTCCACATACCACCAACCCTCGATGAGCATAACAAGAGATCTCTGCAGCACTAACATTATAACCCTGCTATAGAGATACAACCAAGTTATCTACTGTATCTCCCTACAGTCCACATACCACCAACCCTCGATGAGCATAACAAGAGATCTCTGCAGCACTAACATTATAACCCTGCTATAGAGATACAACCAAGTTATCTACTGTATCTCCCTACAGTCCACATACCACCAACCCTCGATGAGCATAACAAGAGATCTCTGCAGCACTAACATTATAACCCTGCTATAGAGATACAACCAAGTTATCTACTGTATCTCCCTACAGTCCACATACCACCAACCCTCGATGAGCATAACAAGAGATCTCTGCAGCACTAACATTATAACCCTGCTATAGAGATACAACCAAGTTATCTACTGTATCTCCCTACAGTCCACATACCACCAACCCTCGATGAGCATAACAAGAGATCTCTGCAGCACTAACATTATAACCCTGCTATAGAGATACAACCAAGTTATCTACTGTATCTCCCTACAGTCCACATACCACCAACCCTCGATGAGCATAACAAGAGATCTCTGCAGCACTAACATTATAACCCTGCTATAGAGATACAACCAAGTTATCTACTGTATCTCCCTACAGTCCACATACCACCAACCCTCGATGAGCATAACAAGAGATCTCTGCAGCACTAACATTATAACCCTGCTATAGAGATACAACCAAGTTATCTACTGTATCTCCCTACAGTCCACATACCACCAACCCTCGATGAGCATAACAAGAGATCTCTGCAGCACTAACATTATAACCCTGCTATAGAGATACAACCAAGTTATCTACTGTATCTCCCTACAGTCCACATACCACCAACCCTCGATGAGCATAACAAGAGATCTCTGCAGCACTAACATTATAACCCTGCTATAGAGATACAACCAAGTTATCTACTGTATCTCCCTACAGTCCACATACCACCAACCCTCGATGAGCATAACAAGAGATCTCTGCAGCACTAACATTATAACCCTGCTATAGAGATACAACCAAGTTATCTACTGTATCTCCCTACAGTCCACATACCACCAACCCTCGATGAGCATAACAAGAGATCTCTGCAGCACTAACATTATAACCCTGCTATAGAGATACAACCAAGTTATCTACTGTATCTCCCTACAGTCCACATACCACCAACCCTCGATGAGCATAACAAGAGATCTCTGCAGCACTAACATTATAACCCTGCTATAGAGATACAACCAAGTTATCTACTGTATCTCCCTACAGTCCACATACCACCAACCCTCGATGAGCATAACAAGAGATCTCTGCAGCACTAACATTATAACCCTGCTATAGAGATACAACCAAGTTATCTACTGTATCTCCCTACAGTCCACATACCACCAACCCTCGATGAGCATAACAAGAGATCTCTGCAGCACTAACATTATAACCCTGCTATAGAGATACAACCAAGTTATCTACTGTATCTCCCTACAGTCCACATACCACCAACCCTCGATGAGCATAACAAGAGATCTCTGCAGCACTAACATTATAACCCTGCTATAGAGATACAACCAAGTTATCTACTGTATCTCCCTACAGTCCACATACCACCAACCCTCGATGAGCATAACAAGAGATCTCTGCAGCACTAACATTATAACCCTGCTATAGAGATACAACCAAGTTATCTACTGTATCTCCCTACAGTCCACATACCACCAACCCTCGATGAGCATAACAAGAGATCTCTGCAGCACTAACATTATAACCCTGCTATAGAGATACAACCAAGTTATCTACTGTATCTCCCCTACAGTCCACATACCACCAACCCTCGATGAGCATAACAAGAGATCTCTGCAGCACTAACATTATAACCCTGCTATAGAGATACAACCAAGTTATCTACTGTATCTCCCTACAGTCCACATACCACCAACCCTCGATGAGCATAACAAGAGATCTCTGCAGCACTAACATTATAACCCTGCTATAGAGATACAACCAAGTTATCTACTGTATCTCCCTACAGTCCACATACCACCAACCCTCGATGAGCATAACAAGAGATCTCTGCAGCACTAACATTATAACCCTGCTATAGAGATACAACCAAGTTATCTACTGTATCTCCCTACAGTCCACATACCACCAACCCTCGATGAGCATAACAAGAGATCTCTGCAGCACTAACATTATAACCCTGCTATAGAGATACAACCAAGTTATCTACTGTATCTCCCTACAGTCCACATACCACCAACCCTAACAAGATGAGCATAACAAGAGATCTCTGCAGCACTAACATTATAACCCTGCTATAGAGATACAACCAAGTTATCTACTGTATCTCCCTACAGTCCACATACCACCAACCCTCGATGAGCATAACAAGAGATCTCTGCAGCACTAACATTATAACCCTGCTATAGAGATACAACCAAGTTATCTACTGTATCTCCCTACAGTCCACATACCACCAACCCTCGATGAGCATAACAAGAGATCTCTGCAGCACTAACATTATAACCCTGCTATAGAGATACAACCAAGTTATCTACTGTATCTCCCTACAGTCCACATACCACCAACCCTCGATGAGCATAACAAGAGATCTCTGCAGCACTAACATTATAACCCTGCTATAGAGATACAACCAAGTTATCTACTGTATCTCCCTACAGTCCACATACCACCAACCCTCGATGAGCATAACAAGAGATCTCTGCAGCACTAACATTATAACCCTGCTATAGAGATACAACCAAGTTATCTACTGTATCTCCCTACAGTCCACATACCACCAACCCTCGATGAGCATAACAAGAGATCTCTGCAGCACTAACATTATAACCCTGCTATAGAGATACAACCAAGTTATCTACTGTATCTCCCTACAGTCCACATACCACCAACCCTCGATGAGCATAACAAGAGATCTCTGCAGCACTAACATTATAACCCTGCTATAGAGATACAACCAAGTTATCTACTGTATCTCCCTACAGTCCACATACCACCAACCCTCGATGAGCATAACAAGAGATCTCTGCAGCACTAACATTATAACCCTGCTATAGAGATACAACCAAGTTATCTACTGTATCTCCCTACAGTCCACATACCACCAACCCTCGATGAGCATAACAAGAGATCTCTGCAGCACTAACATTATAACCCTGCTATAGAGATACAACCAAGTTATCTACTGTATCTCCCTACAGTCCACATACCACCAACCCTCGATGAGCATAACAAGAGATCTCTGCAGCACTAACATTATAACCCTGCTATAGAGATACAACCAAGTTATCTACTGTATCTCCCTACAGTCCACATACCACCAACCCTCGATGAGCATAACAAGAGATCTCTGCAGCACTAACATTATAACCCTGCTATAGAGATACAACCAAGTTATCTACTGTATCTCCCTACAGTCCACATACCACCAACCCTCGATGAGCATAACAAGAGATCTCTGCAGCACTAACATTATAACCCTGCTATAGAGATACAACCAAGTTATCTACTGTATCTCCCTACAGTCCACATACCACCAACCCTCGATGAGCATAACAAGAGATCTCTGCAGCACTAACATTATAACCCTGCTATAGAGATACAACCAAGTTATCTACTGTATCTCCCTACAGTCCACATACCACCAACCCTCGATGAGCATAACAAGAGATCTCTGCAGCACTAACATTATAACCCTGCTATAGAGATACAACCAAGTTATCTACTGTATCTCCCTACAGTCCACATACCACCAACCCTCGATGAGCATAACAAGAGATCTCTGCAGCACTAACATTATAACCCTGCTATAGAGATACAACCAAGTTATCTACTGTATCTCCCTACAGTCCACATACCACCAACCCTCGATGAGCATAACAAGAGATCTCTGCAGCACTAACATTATAACCCTGCTATAGAGATACAACCAAGTTATCTACTGTATCTCCCTACAGTCCACATACCACCAACCCTCGATGAGCATAACAAGAGATCTCTGCAGCACTAACATTATAACCCTGCTATAGAGATACAACCAAGTTATCTACTGTATCTCCCTACAGTCCACATACCACCAACCCTCGATGAGCATAACAAGAGATCTCTGCAGCACTAACATTATAACCCTGCTATAGAGATACAACCAAGTTATCTACTGTATCTCCCTACAGTCCACATACCACCAACCCTCGATGAGCATAACAAGAGATCTCTGCAGCACTAACATTATAACCCTGCTATAGAGATACAACCAAGTTATCTACTGTATCTCCCTACAGTCCACATACCACCAACCCTCGATGAGCATAACAAGAGATCTCTGCAGCACTAACATTATAACCCTGCTATAGAGATACAACCAAGTTATCTACTGTATCTCCCTACAGTCCACATACCACCAACCCTCGATGAGCATAACAAGAGATCTCTGCAGCACTAACATTATAACCCTGCTATAGAGATACAACCAAGTTATCTACTGTATCTCCCTACAGTCCACATACCACCAACCCTCGATGAGCATAACAAGAGATCTCTGCAGCACTAACATTATAACCCTGCTATAGAGATACAACCAAGTTATCTACTGTATCTCCCTACAGTCCACATACCACCAACCCTCGATGAGCATAACAAGAGATCTCTGCAGCACTAACATTATAACCCTGCTATAGAGATACAACCAAGTTATCTACTGTATCTCCCTACAGTCCACATACCACCAACCCTCGATGAGCATAACAAGAGATCTCTGCAGCACTAACATTATAACCCTG
>NC_060186.1:78521170-78531170 GCF_021184085.1 Oncorhynchus gorbuscha | reverse complement strand
GTCAACCTTTGTGTTCTGTTTTGTTGTGTTCTGGAACGTAGCCCTGTTTCTTTGTGTTCTGGAATGTAGCCCTGTTTTTTTGTGTTCTGGAACGTAGCCCTGTTTCTTTGTGTTCTGGAATGTAGCCCTGTTTTTTTGTGTTCTGGAACGTAGCCCTGTTTCTTTGTGTTCTGGAACGTAGCCCTGTTCCTTTGTGTTCTGGAACGTAGCCCTGTTTCTTTGTGTTCTGGAACATAGACCTGTTTCTATGTATTCTGGAACATAGACCTGTTTCTATGTGTTCTGGAACGTAGCCCTGTTTCTATGTGTTCTGGAACATAGCCCTGTTTCTTTGTGTTCTGGAACGTAGCCCTGTTTCTATGTGTTCTGGAACATAGACCTGTTTCTATGTGTTCTGGAACGTAGCCCTGTTTCTTTGTGTTCTGGAACATAGACCTGTTTCTATGTGTTCTGGAACGTAGCCCTGTTTCTTTGTGTTCTGGAACGTAGCCCTGTTTCTTTGTGTTCTGGAACGTAGCCCTGTTTCTATGTGTTCTGGAACATAGACCTGTTTCTATGTGTTCTGGAACGTAGCCCTGTTTCTATGTGTTCTGGAACATAGCCCTGTTTCTATGTCTTCTGGAACATAGCCCTGTTTCTATGTCTTCTGGAACATAGACCTGTTTCTATGTGTTCTGGAACGTAGCCCTGTTTCTATGTGTTCTGGAACGTAGCCCTGTTTCTATGTGTTCTGGAACGTAGCCCTGTTTCTATGTGTTCTGGAACGTAGCCCTGTTTCTATGTGTTCTGGAACGTAGCCCTGTTTCTATGTGTTCTGGAACGTAGCCCTGTTTCTTTGTGTTCTGGAACGTAGCCCTGTTTCTTTGTGTTCTGGAACGTAGCCCTGTTTCTTTGTGTTTACTAAGCCTTTTCCTAGCTCATTTGTGAGAACCAGTTATAGCCTACAGTCCTAGTTTTGATTCACCTGGCCTTTTTGCCTACCTGTGTATGACCATTGCCTGTCTGTGACCACGATTCCTGCCTTCTGCGAAGGTGAAATAAACACCTGCGCGTGAATCTACACCTTTTTCTCCCTGAGTATTCATTAGTGCTAGTGTAAGGAATTCATATTTAAGCGCTAGCGGAATTAATGATTGTTTTACCATTTATTCATAGCTACAATTATTCTCATTGAGAACTATTTTGATTGTTGGTCAGCTGTTTATGAAATATATTTTGTCTTTAGTTTTGAACAAAAACTATAACAGATTTGAAGCCTATGTAAATGTTTATGAGTTAGATATGCCTAATAATGGTGTGCATTGTTATCATACCTTAGGTGCCTTGAGCTGCAGCTGTGAGGGAGTCCGAGATGTGGAAAGAAGAACACTGGGATTCTATCAGTGACAACACTAAAGAATTTAGACTGCAGAACACATTGTTGTCCAGGTAACTAGTGCAGCAAAATTCTAGCACCCACAGAACAATACAATAGCATCACAAAGAGATTAATAGAGTACTAATCTTTCACTCTAACTACAGAGAGTCATGCCTGACTGTTCTGGAGCTCTGTTGTAGTTCTGTTGGGGGGGACCTGTGGGTGTTACCCTGGATGTTAATGTATCTGTCTCTCTGGGTAGACGGCTGGGGTTTACCCTGGATGTTACTGTAGTACCTCTAGGTAGATGGCTAGGGTTTACCCTGGATGTTACTCTGGGTAGATGGCTGGGGTTTACCCTGGATGTCTCTCTGGGTAGATGGCTGGGGTTTACCCTGGATGTTAATGTATCTGTCTCTCTGGGTAGACGGCTGGGGTTTACCCTGGATGTTAATGTATCTGTCTCTCTGGGTAGATGGCTGGGGTTTACCCTGGATGTTAATGTATCTGTCTTTCTGGGTAGATGGCTGGGGTTTACCCTGGATGTCTCTCTGGGTAGATGGCTGGGGTTTACCCTGGATGTTACTGTATCTGTCTCTCTGGGTAGACGGCTGGGGTTTACCCTGGATGTTACTGTAGTACCTCTGGGTAGATGGCTGGGGTTTACCCTGGATGTTACTGTATCTGTGTCTCTGGGTAGATGGCTGGGGTTTACCCTGGATGTTACTGTATCTGTGTCTCTGGGTAGATCGCTGGGGTTTACCCTGGATGTTAATGTATCTGTCTCTCTGGGTAGATGGCTGGGGTTTACCCTGGATGTTAATGTATCTGTCTCTCTGGGTAGATGGCTGGGGTTTACCCTGGATGTTACTGTAGTACCTCTGGGTAGACGGCTGGGGTTTACCCTGGATGTTACTGTATCTGTGTCTCTGGGTAGATGGCTGGGGTTTACCCTGGATGTTACTGTATCTGACGGCTCCCTGGATGTTACTGTAGTACCTCTGGGTAGATGGCTGGGGTTTACCCTGGATGTTACTGTATCTGTCTCTCTGGGTAGACGGCTGGGGTTTACCCTGGATGTTACTGTAGTACCTCTGGGTAGATGGCTGGGGTTTACCCTGGATGTTAATGTATCTGTCTCTCTGGGTAGACGGCTGGGGTTTACCCTGGATGTTACTGTAGTACCTCTGGGTAGATGGGGTTTACCCTGGATGTTAATGTATCTGTCTGGGTATGTTTACCCTGGATGTTATTGTATCTGTCTCTCTGGGTAGATGGCTGGGGTAGATGTTACTGTAGTACTCTGGGGACGGCTTTTACCCTGGATGTTACTGTAGTACCTCTGGGTAGATGGCTGGGGTTTACCCTGGATGTTAATGTATCTGTGTCTCTGGGTAGATGGCTGGGGTTTACCCTGGATGTTACTGTATCTGTGTCTCTGGGTAGATGGCTGGGGTTTACCCTGGATGTTACTGTATCTGTGTCTCTGGGTAGATGGCTGGGGTTTACCCTGGATGTTACTGTATCTGTCTCTCTGGGTAGATGGCTGGGGTTTACCCTGGATGTTACTGTAGTACCTCTGGGTAGACGGCTGGTGTTTACCCTGGATGTTACTGTAGTACCTCTGGGTAGATGGCTGGGGTTTACCCTGGATGTTACTGTATCTGTCTCTCTGGGTAGACGGCTGGGGTTTACCCTGGATGTTACTGTAGTACCTCTGGGTAGATGGCTGGGGTTTACCCTGGATGTTAATGTATCTGTCTCTCTGGGTAGACGGCTGGGGTTTACCCTGGATGTTAATGTATCTGTCTCTCTGGGTAGACGGCTGGGGTTTACCCTGGATGTTAATGTATCTGTCTCTCTGGGTAGACGGCTGGGGTTTACCCTGGATCTTAATGTATCTGTCTCTCTGGGTTGACGGCTGGGGTTTACCCTGGATGTTATTGTATCTGTCTCTCTGGGTAGATGGCTGGGGTTTACCCTGGATGTTACTGTAGTACCTCTGGGTAGACGGCTGGGGTTTACCCTGGATGTTACTGTAGTACCTCTGGGTAGATGGCTGGGGTTTACCCTGGATGTTAATGTATCTGTCTCTCTGGGGTTTAGATGTTACTGTATCTGTCTCTCTGGGTTACGGCTGGGGTTTACCCTGGTTAATGTATCTGTCTCTCTGGGTTACGGCTGGGGTTTACCCTGGATGTTACTGTATCTGTCTCTCTGGGTAGATGGCTGGGGTTTACCCTGGTTAATGTATCTGTCTCTCTGGGTATGGATTTAATGTATCTGTCTCTCTGGGTAGATGGCTGGGGTTTACCCTGGATGTTACTGTATCTGTCTCTCTGGGTAGACCCTGGTTAATGTATCTGTCTCTCTGGGTTTACCCTGGATGTTACTGTATCTGTCTCTCTGGGTAGATGGCTGGGGTTTACCCTGGATGTTAATGTATCTGTCTCTCTGGGTAGATGGCTGGGGTTTACCCTGGATGTTAATGTATCTGTCTCTCTGGGTAGATGGCTGGGGTTTACCCTGGATGTTAATGTATCTGTCTCTCTGGGTAGATGGCTGGGGTTTACCCTGGATGTTAATGTATCTGTCTCTCTGGGTAGACGGCTGGGGTTTACCCTGGATGTTAATGTATCTGTCTCTCTGGGTAGATGGCTGGGGTTTACCCTGGATGTTACTGTATCTGTCTCTCTGGGTAGACGGCTGGGGTTTACCCTGGATGTTAATGTATCTGTCTCTCTGGGTAGACGGCTGGGGTTTACCCTGGATCTTAATGTATCTGTCTCTCTGGGTAGACGGCTGGGGTTTACCCTGGATGTTATTGTATCTGTCTCTCTGGGTAGATGGCTGGGGTTTACCCTGGATGTTACTGTAGTACCTCTGGGTAGACGGCTGGGGTTTACCCTGGATGTTACTGTAGTACCTCTGGGTAGATGGCTGGGGTTTACCTTGGATGTTAATGTATCTGTCTCTCTGGGTAGATGGCTGGGGTTTACTCTGGATGTTACTGTATCTGTCTCTCTGGGTTACGGCTGGGGTTTACCCTGGATGTTAATGTATCTGTCTCTCTGGGTTACGGCTGGGGTTTACCCTTGATGTTACTGTATCTGTCTCTCTGGGTAGATGGCTGGGGTTTACCCTGGATGTTAATGTATCTGTCTCTCTGGGTAGACGGCTGGGGTTTACCCTGGATGTTAATGTATCTGTCTCTCTGGGTAGATGGCTGGGGTTTACCCTGGATGTTAATGTATCTGTCTCTCTGGGTAGACGGCTGGGGTTTACCCTGGATGTTAATGTATCTGTCTCTCTGGGTAGACGGCTGGGGTTTACCCTGGATGTTAATGTATCTGTCTCTCTGGGTAGACGGCTGGGGTTTACCCTGGATGTTAATGTATCTGTCTCTCTGGGTAGATGGCTGGGGTTTACCCTGGATGTTACTGTATCTGTCTCTCTGGGTAGACGGCTGGGGTTTACCCTGGATGTTAATGTATCTGTCTCTCTGGGTAGACGGCTGGGGTTTACCCTGGATGTTAATGTATCTGTCTCTCTGGGTAGACGGCTGGGGTTTACCCTGGATGTTAATGTATCTGTCTCTCTGGGTAGACGGCTGGGGTTTACCCTGGATGTTAATGTATCTGTCTCTCTGGGTAGATGGCTGGGGTTTACCCTGGATGTTAATCTGTCTCTCTGGGTAGATGGCTGGGGTTTACCCTGGATGTTACTGTATCTGTCTCTCTGGGTAGACGGCTGGGGTTTACCCTGGATGTTAATGTATCTGTCTCTCTGGGTAGACGGCTGGGGTTTACCCTGGATGTTAATGTATCTGTCTCTCTGGGTAGATGGCTGGGGTTTACCCTGGATGTTACTGTATCTGTCTCTCTGGGTAGATGGCTGGGGTTTACCCTGGATGTTACTGTATCTGTCTCTCTGGGTAGATGGCTGGGGTTTACCCTGGATGTTACTGTAGTACCTCTGGGTAGATGGCTGGGGTTTACCCTGGATGTTACTGTATCTGTCTCTCTGGGTAGACGGCTGGGGTTTACCCTGGATGTTAATGTATCTGTCTCTCTGGGTAGATGGCTGGGGTTTACCCTGGATGTTAATGTATCTGTCTCTCTGGGTAGACGGCTGGGGTTTACCCTGGATGTTAATGTATCTGTCTCTCTGGGTAGATGGCTGGGGTTTACCCTGGATGTTAATGTATCTGTCTCTCTGGGTAGATGGCTGGGGTTTACCCTGGATGTTAATGTATCTGTCTCTCTGGGTAGACGGCTGGGGTTTACCCTGGATGTTAATGTATCTGTCTCTCTGGGTAGATGGCTGGGGTTTACCCTGGATGTTAATGTATCTGTCTCTCTGGGTAGACGGCTGGGGTTTACCCTGGATGTTAATGTATCTGTCTCTCTGGGTAGATGGCTGGGGTTTACCCTGGATGTTAATGTATCTGTCTCTCTGGGTAGATGGCTGGGGTTTACCCTGGATGTTAATGTATCTGTCTCTCTGGGTAGATGGCTGGGGTTTACCCTGGATGTTAATGTATCTGTCTCTCTGGGTAGATGGCTGGGGTTTACCCTGGATGTTATTCTGGAAAGAAAGTGTAAAACAAATGCCACAAATACTTTAGTACATTAAAACAGGATGCATGTTTTGGGATATTTGTATTCTGTACAGGCTTCCTTCTTTTCACTCTGTCCTTTAGGTTAGTGTTGTGGAGTAACTATAATATTGTTGATTCATCCTCAGTTGTCTCCTATCACAGCCATTAAACTCTGTCCTTTAGGTTAGTGTTGTGGAGTAACTATAATATTGTTGCTGCATCCTCAGTTTTCTCCTATCACAGCCATTAAACTCGGTAACTGTTTTAAAGTCTCCATCGACCTCATGGTGAAATTCCTGAGCGGTTTCTTTCCTCTCCGGCAACTGAGTTAGGAAGGAAGCATGTGTCTTTGTAGTGTTTGGGTGTATTAATACACCATCCAAAGTGTAATTAATAACTTCACCATGTTCAAAGGGATATTCAATGTATGCTTTCCCAATTACCCATCTACCAATAAGTGCCCTTTTTTACAAGGCATTGGAAAACCTCCCTAGTCTTTGTGGTTGAATCTGTGTTTGAAATGCACTGCTCGACTGAGAGACCGTACAGATAATTATATGTGTGGGGTACAGAGGTGAGGTAGTCGTTCAAAAACCATGTTAAACACTATTATTTCACACTTTTTAAATTCAGGCTGTAACAACAACATATAGGGAAAGTCAAGGGGTGTGAATACTTTCTCAAGGAACTGTATGTCTTTGTCAGCAACACTGGTCCTTCAGCTCAGACCACTTCTGTTTATCTGAGGATGGGCAGAGAGAGTCATGGTCGTTAGTTGTCTTTTAGTTTGACCACAGAAGTCATAAAAACATATATATATATATATTTACTCTTGTTGGTTTGGAGAATATTCCATCAATATTCCATCAATATAAGATATTAATGTTCTAGACACGTTTCACGGGAACGTTACAAGAGCATTTATGTGTCCCAAAGAAAATTCATTGCACATCACCCCTTGTTACAGTTGCCAAGCCTATCGAGGCCCTGATTGGTGAACCACTGATCCATTCACAGCTCTTTTTTCTGTTGTCAAGGATACTCACTTGCACACAGTGCTAATAACATACAGTGTTTTTAACATATTTGACACACGTTGACATACATGATTACGTTGTGCATGTTCATTTATACAATCATTATTATTCAAAGTGTCCTCACCTGGGATTTGAACTCACAACTTTTTGGTCCACCGTGTCTGTGTCAGCTATCAGTTGATTTGATTATTCTCTCATCATTGATTTGATTGACTTATTTCAGCAATTTAAATTTAAAGGCTTGTCTAACGTGGGGGGGGGCATGTTAACCTGAGTCAATATGATTAATAAAATAATTTATTGAGTTTTAACAGATTTTAGATTTACTTTGAAGAGCATCCACCCTGTAGCTCCCACCTATCAAGTTGGGAGGAGGGGTAAAAGGGTTTCCTCTGGACAAGACCTAACTATACTGGGGAGGAGGGGTTATAGGGTTTCCTCTGGACAAGACCTAACAATACTGGGGAGGAGGGGTTAGGGTTTCCTCTGGACAAGACCTAACTATACTGGGGAGGAGGGGTTATAGGGTTTCCTCTGGACAAGACCTAACTATACTGGGGAGGAGGGGTTAGGGTTTCCTCTGGACAAGACCTAACTATACTGGGGAGGAGGGGTTAGGGTTTCCTCTGGACAAGACCTAACTATACTGGGGAGGAGGGGTTAGGGTTTCCTCTGGACAAGACCTAACTATACTGGGGAGGAGGGGTTAGGGTTTCCTCTGGACAAGACCTAACTATACTGGGGAGGAGGGGTTAGGGTTTCCTCTGGACAAGACCTAACTATACTGGGGAGGAGGGGTTAGGGTTTCCTCTGGACAAGACCTAACTATACTGGGGAGGAGGGGTTAGGGTTTCTACAGGGTAACTTAGGGGTTAGGGTTTCTTCAGGACAGGACCTAACTATACTGGGGAGGAGGGGTTGGGGTTTCTACATGATAGGGCCTAACTATACTGGGGAGGAGGGGTTGGGGTTTCTACATGATAGGGCCTAACTATACTGGGGAGGAGGGGTTGGGGTTTCTACATGATAGGGCCTAACTATACTGGGGAGGAGGGGTTAGGGTTTCTACATGATAGGGCCTAACTATACTGGGGAGGAGGGGTTGGGGTTTCTACATGATAGGGCCTAACTATACTGGGGAGGAGGGGTTAGGGTTTCTACATGATAGGGCCTAACTATACTGGGGAGGAGGGGTTGGGGTTTCTACATGATAGGGCCTAACTATACTGGGGAGGAGGGGTTAGGGTTTCTACATGATAGGGCCTAACTATACTGGGGAGGAGGGGTTGGGGTTTCTACATGATAGGGCCTAACTATACTGGGGAGGAGGGGTTAGGGTTTCTACATGATAGGGCCTAACTATACTGGGGAGAAGGGGTTAGGGTTTCCTCTGGACAGGGCCTAACTATCCTGGCCCAATAAGCACATACCCTAGAGCAGCTTTTCCCAAACTGGAGTACACGTGCCGTCGGGGGTCCACCAAATAAAAATGTGATTCTCATTTAAAAAAAATGTTTTTTACTTATTTTGTTTTTAAAAAATCTTCACATTTTCAAACAGTCCATTTATATTTTCCAACGGGGTTATTCATTTGGGTGAGTTTTTTTTCTTGCCTGAGTAGCCTCGTTTCACTGCCAAAAATAAAATGAAACCATCTTAGTGTTCAGTGAAATAACAACACAATGTCAAATACAGGTAGCCGAGTCAAATAATTAACATCCAATCACATTAGCCGTTACTCTCTCGTGGGAATAACACTAACGGTCTGTATGTAGCCAAACGTAGCTGCTACTCATGTTGGTATCTGTACTGATGGCGCAAAAGCCATGACAGGGAGACATAGTGGAGTGGTAAGATGCGTGCAAGCAGTTTCTCCCGACGCCACTTGGGTCACTGCAGCATCCACCTAGAGGCTCTTGGGTCACTGCAGCATCCACCTAGAGGCTCTTGGGTCACTGCAGCATCCACCTAGAGGCTCTTGGGTCACTGCAGCATCCACCTAGAGGCTCTTGGGTCACTGCAGCATCCACCTAGAGGCTCTTGGGTCACTGCAGCATCCACCGAGAGGCTCTTGGGTCACTGCAGCATCCACCTAGAGGCTCTTGGGTCACTGCAGCATCCACCTAGAGGCTCTTGGGTCACTGCAGCATCCACCTAGAGGCTCTTGGGTCACTGCAGCATCCACCGAGAGGCTCTTGGGTCACTGCAGCATCCACCTAGAGGCTCTTGGGTACACTGCAGCATCCACCTAGAGGCTCTTGGGTACACTGCAGCATCCCCCTAGAAGCTCTTGGGTCACTGCAGCATCCACCTAGAGGCTCTTGGGTCACTGCAGCATCCACCTAGAGGCTCTTGGGTCACTGCAGCATCCACCCAGAGGCTCTTGGGTCACTGCAGCATCCACCGAGAGGCTCTTGGGTCACTGCAGCATCCACCTAGAGGCTCTTGGGTCACTGCAGCATCCACCGAGAGGCTCTTGGGTCACTGCAGCATCCACCGAGAGGCTCTTGGGTCACTGCAGCATCCACCGAGAGGCTCTTGGGTCACTGCAGCATCCACCTAGAGGCTCTTAGGTACACTGCAGCATCCACCTAGAGGCTCTTAGGTACACTGCAGCATCCACCTAGAGGCTCTTGGGTCACTGCAGCATCCTCCTAGAGGCTCTTGGGTCACTGCAGCATCCACCTAGAGGCTCTTGGGTCACTGCAGCATCCACCGAGAGGCTCTTGGGTACACTGCAGCATCCACCTAGAGGCTCTTGGGTCACTGCAGCATCCACCTAGAGGCTCTTGGGTCACTGCAACATCCACCTAGAGGCTCTTGGGTCACTGCAGCATCCACCTAGAGGCTCTTGATGCCAAGGGAATGCCTGACAGCTTGAAAGACGTTTTGGACACTACAGTGAAAATGCTTAACTTTGTTAAAGCAAGGCCCCTGAACTCTTGTGTATTTTCTTCGCTATGCAATGATATGGGCAGCGACCCTGTAACGCTTTTACAACGTACA
>NC_060186.1:78436170-78513670 GCF_021184085.1 Oncorhynchus gorbuscha | reverse complement strand
TTTTTTTAAATATATATATATATACTTCAAGGGGTCAAATAGCAAAATAATCCTTGGTATGACCTTAAAACAAACCCCTCAGGGTTTAAACTCTTATGGGTTTAACAGACTGAAGACCTAAGTCTCTACTGTTGTTATTAAAACATGGTGAAAGTCTCTACTGTTGTCATTAACATGGTGAAGGTCTCTACTGTTGTCATTAACATGGTGAAGGTCTCTACTGTTGTCATTAATACATGGTGAAAGGTCTCTACTGTTGTTATTAACAGGGTGAAGACCTAGGTCTCTATTGTTGTCATTAACATGGTGAAGGTCTCTATTGTTGTCATTAACATGGTGAAGGTCTCTATTGTTGTCATTAACATGGTGAAGACCTAAGTCTCTATTGTTGTCATTAACATGGTGAAGGTCTCTACTGTTGTCATTAATATGGTGAAGACCTAAGTCTCTACTGTTGTTATTAACAGGGTGAAGACCTAGGTCTCTATTGTTGTCATTAACATGGTGAAGGTCTCTATTGTTGTCATTAACATGGTGAAGGTCTCTACTGTTGTCATTAACATGGTGAAGGTCTCTACTGTTGTTTATTAACCAGGTGAAAACCTAGGTCTCTACTGTTGTTATTAACAGGGTGAAGGTCTCTACTGTTATTATTAACAGGGTGAAGGTCTCTACTGTTGTAATTAATATGGTGAAGGTCTCTACTGTTGTTATTAACAGGGTAAAGACCTAAGTCTCTACTGTTGTCATTAACATGGTGAAGACCTAGGTCTCTACTGTTGTAATTAACAGGGTTACGGTCTCTAATGTTGTTTATAACAGGGTGAAGGTCTCTACTGTTGTTATTAGGGGGCGGCAGGTAGCCAAGTTGTCAGAGTGTTGGGCCAGTAACCGATCGGTTCCTAGATCGAATCCCCGAGCTGACAAGGTAAAAACCTGTCATTTTGCCCCTGAACAAGGCAGTTCCTTGTTCTGCTGTTCCAAGGCCATCATTGTAAATAAGAATTTGTTCTTAATTAACTGGCTTGCCTAGTTAAATAAAGGTTCAAATGTAACACTGGGCTAAAGGTGGAGCAGGTGTGTCTGTAATAGTTGCTACAGTCTTTCCCCTTGTGCCGTCTCAAATCTGGAGCTTGAGTTCCATAGAAACATCTCACACAATGATCAATGGAAATTCAGGATGTATCTGAGCTCAACAGTGAGACCTTGTATTGAGTCTCATAGCAAAGGGTCTTAATACTTAAGGATGATAAAAAGGATGTATTTCTGTTTTTTGTTTTTAGTACATTTTTCTGTTTTTGTTTTTAGAAACATTTTACAATCCTGTTTTCACTTTTTAATTGTGAGGTATTGTATGTAGATTGATGAGTATAATTAAATGAATTAAAATAATGTAATCCATTTTAGAATAAGGCTGTTACGTAACAAAATGGTGAAAAAAAGTGACTGTTCCACTGGATGTCATACAGGTGAGGGTATTCTGGAAAGAGGTGTGTAAATGACTTAAATGTAAATGTAAATGTAAAAGGGAAGGGTCTGAATACTTTCTGAATGCTATTATCTTTCTATTAAATAATCAATCAATGTCCGTGCAGAAACATAGATATTACAACAAACTATTCAAAAACAATCTACCTGCAACAAAGCATACTGGTAAATATGATAATGTGGCCCCTCCCACATATTTTACACTCAGAGAGATAACAGAAATGAACTCAACTTGCACAATTGGTGGCTGACTAAATACTTTTTTGCCCCACTGTATATAAACGAGTCATTCCGCAGTGTTTGTGATTATACCCTGATGAAGACAGCTTGGCTGTCGAAACGTTGGTAATTACATTTTTGCATCTGAGCTCCTAGAGTGTGTGGCTCTCCTATATTTTCACAGTCATACTCTGAACCTAGTTTTGTCCCATATGGAATAAATCTTGTGGATCTTAATGTTTTTCTACATAATCCTGGACGATCGGACCACCATTTTATTACGAACTCAACACAGTGGAGTAACAACAACGCCACGCTGTGATTCAAATAACACTTCATTTATTCACTGCATGTGGTGTCTCAATTCCACTGGTATTAATTACCCCCCTGGTATTATACCCTGGTATTATCCCCTGGTATTAACCCCTGGTATTATCCCCCTGGTATTAGCCCCTGGTATTATCCCCTGGTATTATACCCTGGTATTATCCCCTGGTATTAGCCCCCTGGTATTATCCCCCTGGTATTAACCCCCTGGTATTAACCCCTGGTATTATCCCCTGGTATTAGCCCCTGGTATTATCCCCATTATACCCTGGTAATGCCCCTGGTATTAACCCCTGGTATTATACCCCTGGTATTACCCCCTGGTATTAGCCCCCTGGTATTATCCCCCTGGTATTATCCCCTGGTATTATCCCCTGGTATTAACCCCCAAGTTTTATCCCCTGGTATTATCCCCCTGGTATTATCCTGGTTTGGTAAGCCCCCCAGGTATTATCTCCCTGGTATTATCCCCTGGTATTATCTCCTGGTATTATCCGCCTGGTATTATAATATAATAATAATATAATAATATATGCCATTTAGCAGACGCTTTTATCATTGGACCAAAGCAGACTTACAGTCATGTGTGCATACATTCTAGGACACATATGGGTGGTCCCGGGATCGAACCCACTACCCTGGCGTTACAATGCGCCATGCTCTACCAACTGAGCTACAGAAGGACCACAATTATCCCCCTGGTATTAATTATCCCCTGGTATTAACCCCTGGTATTATCCCCTGGTATTATCCCCTGGTATTATCCCTCTGGTATTATCCCCTGGTATTAACCCCTGGTATTATCCCCTGGTGGTAACCTCCTGGTCTTAACTAACCTGGTATTATCCCCCTGGTATTATCCTGGTATAACCCTGGCTATTATCCCCTGGTATTAACCCCTGGTATTAACCCCTGGTATTATCCCCTGGTATTATCCCCTGGTATTAACCCCTGGTATTAACCCCTGGTATTATCCCCTGGTATTATCCCCTGGTATTAACCCCTGGTATTATCCCCTGGTATTATCCCCTGGTATTAACCCCTGGTATTAACCCCTGGTATTATCCCCCTGGTATTATCCCCTGGTATTAACCCCGATGGTATTAACCCCTGGTATTATCCCCTGGTATTATCCCCTGGTATTATCCCCCACCCAGTATTAACCCCTGGTATTAACCCCTGGTATTATCCCCTGGTATTATCCCCCTGGTATTATCCCCCTGGTATTAACCCCTGGTATTATCCCCTGGTATTATCCCCTGGTATTATCCCCTGGTATTATCCCCCTGGTATTAACCCCCTGGTATTATCCCCTGGTATTAACCCCTGGTATTATCCCCTGGTATTATCCCCTGGTATTAACCCCAGGTATTAACCCCTTGTGTTATCCCCATTCTAACTCTCTGGTATTATCCCCCCTGGTATTAACCCCTGGTATTAACCCCTTGTATTATCCCCTGGTATTATCCCCTGGTATTAACCCCTGGTATTAACCCCAGTGTATTAACCCCCTTGTGTTATCCCCATTCTATTAAAGTGCATCTAAAACTTAGGTGGGGTTTACCCTGGTATTATCCCCTGGTATTATCCCCCTGGTATTATCCCCCTGGTATTAACCCCTTGTGTTATCCCCATTCTGGATTAACCCCCTGGTGTTATCCCCTGGGTATTATCCCCTGGTATTATCCCCTGGTATTATCCCCCTGGTATTAACCCCCTGGTATTAACCCCCTTGTGTTATCCCCATTCTATTAACCCCTGGTATTATCCCCTGGGATTATCCTACCTGGTATTATCCCCTGGTATTATCCCCTGGTATTAACCCCTGGATTATCCCCTGGTATTAACCCCACTACAGTAAACACCCAGATATAACACTTTTTCTCAACACCAAGATTTTAACACCTGCAAATGTGCTGTGTGGGTACTGTCTGTTTAACAAACATCATCGCCCAGTAGACACCCACACCCTAGCCCACCATACCGCCCTTCCTCTATCTATCCAGTCCCATGGGGTTCACTGGCGTGTGGAGGGTTTGGCAGGTCCAGCTGCTGTCATAAGATGCACAGCCCCCCAGAGGAGAGCCATACACGCACACAGCCTTAGCTATAGACCTTTTTATCATTGGACCACGGTCCCCTGGGAGGACAGAGATGAGGGCTGTGACTAGAGGAAGATCAGCTGCAACCTCTGGGGCCTCGGGATACTAGGACACATGGCTAACCTGTGGTGGCCTCGTGATGCTAGGCCACATGGCTAACCTGTGGTGGCCTCGTGATGCTAGACCACATGGCTAACCTGTGGTGGCCTCGTGATGCTAGGCCACATGGCAAACCTGTGGTGGCCTCGAGATGCTAGGACACATGGCTAACCTGTGGTGACCTCAGGATGCTAGGCCACGTGGCTAACCTGTGGTGACCTCGGGATGCTAGGTCTCATGGCTAACCTGTGGTGGCCTCGTGATGCTAGGTCTCATGGCTAACCTGTGGTGGCCTCGAGATGCTAGGTCTCATGGCTAACCTGTGGTGGCCTCGGGATGCTAGGCCACGTGGCTAACCTGTGGTGACCTCGAGATGCCACGGAGCGGGGAGGGGAGGACCGGGAGCCGGCCTAGGTCTCATGGCTAACCTGTGGGGCCTCAGGATGCTAGACCACATGGCTAACCTGTGGTGGCCTCGGGATGCTAGGCCACGTGGCTAACCTGTGGGGCCTCGGGATGCTAGGTCTCATGGCTAACCTGTGGTGGCCTCGGGATGCTAGGCCACGTGGCTAACCTGTGGGCCTCGAGATGTCTTTCTGTAGACACGTGGCTAACCTGTGGAGGCCCTGGGAGAGGTACCAGACTCTCTCTCTCTGTGTGTCCCCTCCCCCCCACCGTGTGTGCATGCATGTTTGTGTGTAAGTGTGAGACCTCTCCTTATGTCCTTTCTGCGGTGCTGTGGCGATGAGTAAAATGATAAGATAGATCCAGGCATAGACGTGTTGCCTCCTGGGAAATCATCCCCCATGTTCGCATGGCAGCACCCCACCCAGACATATCAATAACTTGGTAATTGAATTTTCAGCACAAACACCAGCATCAAGTGGGAGTCAACGAAAATGATTAAAATGTGTGTGTGTGTGTGTGTGTGTGTGTGTGTGTGTGTGTGTGTGTGTGTGTGTGTGTGTGTGTGTGTGTGTGTGTGTGTGTGTGTGTGTGTGTGTGTGTGTGTGTGTGTGTGTGTGTGTGTGTGTGCGTGCGTGCGTGCGTGCATGCGTGTGTGTGTGTGTGGTAGAGGACTGGGTGAGAATAGTGGGGAGAATGTTGTCTCCCCTCTCTGGGGATTGGACCAGCATGAATGTTTAATCTATTAAATAACAATTACCCCGTAATGGCCCAGTCTAGAGGGAGAGGGGGGGTGGTGAAGGGAGGTTGGGGGGGGGGGGTAAGGGTGGCGGAGGGGGGTAAGGGTGGCGGAGGGAGGGGGTGGTCAGGTGGAGGGACGGAGGGATCTATCTGTAAATATATGGCTCTGGTGCCACCAACATGTCTGAATTCCTCCACAGAATGTATCAGAGTCCCCCCCCCTGTCCTGCCCATTCAGCACCATGGAGCTCCACAATTGGCCTAGGCCTACCTGTAGCCTATCAGATGAGCGAAGCCATACTAGGCGCTATCCTAGGTGCTGAATACTTCATCCATAATTGACAATCAATAGCTTAATAATGTCACCCATCAGATTACTGGGAATTGAATCTATCTATTATGATTATTATTACTATAAATGTAAAATTAGTTTCGATATAGTTAAGGTGTGTTCATGCACATTTTTTTTACAGAGATATTACTTGAAAGGGGAAATGCGGATTTCAGTGTGAATGGAACTTTATCTCTGGTTCCAATGCTGAAATCTGACATTGTTGAAGGCACGGCAGAGAAAATAATCAAGTACAGTCCCCAACGACTCCCAATTAGACGAGGCGGCTGAAGCTTTAACAAAGACCAACCCTTGTTTGAGAGAGAGAAGGCATCCCACCGCGGATGGAATGGATGGAAACACTGCCTTTATGTACAAGATGGCCAACTTCCCGAATCAATGCTTGGCCGACTTGGACGTCCAGAAGTCCGTGTCAACTCCCTGAAATATAAACGGCGAGACCAGAGAAAGGCTGCCTCAAACATAAAGAAACTGAGGAGGACAGAGGTCTATTTTTTTGTTTAGGGCAAATGTCTGAACAGCAATACCAGAGACTGATATGAAAGCGTCACTGCCCTTAGTTTGAAGATGTAATCCGGGACAGGTATTTCATACAACAGCCTTTTGTGTGTTCTATTTTCAACTCCCTCTTCATATTGGCAATCAAACGCCAGAATTTTCTAGCGGGAAGGTTCCTGTCCTACTCACAGAGTCGTCCGGAATAGTTGGTGCCCTCATGCATGGTTCAGTGGGTCTTCCTTTTTTGTATTTTTAGTTTAGTTTGATGGATAGATCAGCTTTAACATTGCAGATAGATTGTACTGTCTGCATCATTTCCAATCCCCCATATATTTTTGTAAATATATATATATATATATATATATATATACACAGTGGGGCAAAAAAATATTTAGTCAGCCACCAATTGTGCAAGTTCTCCCACTTAAAAAGATGAGAGAGGCCTGTCATTTTCATCATAGGTACACTTCAACTATGACAGACAAAATAAGAAAAAACTATCCAGAAAATCACATTGTAGGATTTTTAATTACTATATTTGCAAATGATGGTGGAAAATAAGTATTTGGTCACCTACAAACAAGCAGGATTTCTGGCTCTCACAGACCTGTAACTTCTTCTTTAAGAGGCTCCTCTGTCCTCCACTCATTACCTGTATTAATGGCACCTGTTTGAACTCGTTATCAGTATAAAAGACACCCGTCCACAACCTCAAACAGTCACACTCCAAAATCCACTATGGCCAAGACCAAAGAGCTGTCAAAGGACACCAGAAACAAAATTGTAGACCTGCACCAGGCTGGGAAGACTGAATCTGCAATAGGTAAGCAGCTTGGTTTGAAGAAATCAACTGTGGGAGCAATTATTAGGAAATGGAAGACATACAAGACCACTGATAATCTCGCTTGATCTGGGGCTCCACGCAAGATCTCACCCCGTGGGGTCAAAATGATCACAAGAACGGTGAGCAAAAATCCCAGAACCACACAGGGGGACCTAGTGAATGACCTGCAGAGAGCTGGGACCAAAGAAACAAAGCCTACCATCAGTAACACACTACGCCGCCAGGGACTCAAATCCTACAGTACCAGATGTGTCCCCTTGCTTAAGCCAGTACATCTCCAGGCCCATCTGAAGTTTGCTAGAGAGCATTTGGATGATCCAGAAGAAGATTGGGAGAATGTCATATGGTCAGATGAAACCAAAATATAACTTTTTGGTAAAAACTCAACTCGTCGTGTTTGGAGGACAAAGAAGTCATTCTGGTTGTGCATAATAGGAGCCACGGTGTGCATAGAAATAGAATAAGTAAGGGCCTCCCGGGTGGCGCAGTGGTCTTAGGCGCTGCATCGCAGTGCTAGCTGTGCCACCAGAGACTCTGTCGCGAGGTCCACGGGGCGAAGCACAATTGGCCCAGCGTAGTCCAGGTTAGGGAGGGTTTGGCCGGTACGGATATCCTTGTCTCATCGCGAACTAGCGACTCCTGTGGCGGGCCGGGTGCAGTGCACGCTAGTCGCACGGTGTTTCCTCCGACACATCGGTGCGGCTGGCTTCCGGGTTGGATGCGCGCTGTGTTAAAGAAGCAGTGCGGCTTGGTTGGGTTGTGTATCGGAGGACACATGGCTTTCAACCTTCATCTCTCCCGATCCCGTATGGGAGTTGGAGCGATGAGACAAGATAGTAACTACTAACACTTGGATACCACGAAAAAGGGGGTCAAATTCAAAAAAATGTAATAAAAAATTGGTTAAGTAGAAGCACTACACTTTGGAGTATATATAAATGTACTTGTTAATTTTGTATAATGTAAATAGATCACCAAGACCTGTAAAACAAATCTCCACTCCGACCACCTCAACCTGCCTTGCCTTCTACATGCCCTTAATTAAGAGAAGGTCTAATGTCCTCTACTGGACTAAACTGTACTGTCCTTTACTCTACAGGACTAAACTGTACTGTCCTTTACTCTACTCTACAGAACTAAACTGTCCTCTACTCTACTGGTCTAAACTGTATTGTCCTTTACTCTACTGAACTAAACTGTACTGTCCTCTACTGAACTAAACTGTCCTTTACTCTACTGAACTAAACTGTCCTTTACTCTACTGGACTAAACTGTCCTCTACTCTACTGGACTAAACTGTCCTTTACTCTACTGGACTAAACTGTACTGTCCTCTACTCTACTGGACTAAACTGTCCTCTACTCTACTGGACTAAACTGTACTGTCCTCTACTCTACTGGACTAAACTGTCCTCTACTCTACTGGACTAAACTGTACTGTCCTCTACTCTACTGAACTAAACTGTCCTCTACTCTACTGAACTAAACTGTCCTTTACTCTACTGAACTAAACTGTACTGTCCTCTACTCTACTGAACTAAACTGTCCTTTACTCTACTGGACTAAACTGTCCTTTACTCTACTGGACTAAACTGTACTGTCCTCTACTCTACTGAACTAAACTGTCCTCTACTCTACTGAACTAAACTGTCCTCTACTCTACTGGACTAAACTGTCCTCTACTCTACTGGACTAAACTGTCCTTTACTCTACTGGACTAAACTGTACTGTCCTCTACTCTACTGAACTAAACTGTCCTTTACTCTACTGGACTAAACTGTCCTTTACTCTACTGGACTAAACTGTACTGTCCTCTACTCTACTGAACTAAACTGTCCTTTACTCTACTGGACTAAACTGTACTGTCCTTTACTCTACTGAACTAAACTGTCCTCTACTCTACTGAACTAAACTGTACTGTCCTCTACTTTACTGAACTAAACTGTCCTCTACTCTACTGTACTAAACTGAACTAAACTGTCCTCTACTCTACTGAACTAAACTGTCCTCTACTCTACTGAACTAAACTGTCCTCTACTCTACTGAACTAAACTGTCCTTTACTCTACTGAACTAAACTGTCCTTTACTCTACTGAACTAAACTGTCCTCTACTCTACTGAACTAAACTGTCCTTTACTCTACTGAACTAAACTGTCCTTTACTCTACTGAACTAAACTGTCCTTTACTCTACTGGACTAAACTGTACTGTCCTCTACTGAACTAAACTGTACTGTCCTCTACTTTACTGAACTAAACTGTCCTCTACTCTACTGAACTAAACTGTCCTCTACTCTACTGAACTAAACTGTCCTCTACTCTACTGAACTAAACTGTCCTTTACTCTACTGAACTAAACTGTCCTTTACTCTACTGAACTAAACTGTCCTCTACTCTACTGAACTAAACTGTCCTTTACTCTACTGAACTAAACTGTCCTTTACTCTACTGAACTAAACTGTCCTTTACTCTACTGGACTAAACTGTACTGTCCTCTACTGAACTAAACTGTACTGTACTGTGCTCTACTGTACCCTACTCTACTGACATAAACTATACTGTATTGTACTATACTCTGCTGTACTCTACTAAATTAAATTATACTGTACTGTACTGTAGTGTACTTTACTGTGTTTTACTCAGTGGTGTAAAGTATTTAGGTAAACATACTTTAAAGTACTATTTAAGTAGTTTTTTGAAGTATCTGTACTTTACTTTATTATTTCTATTTTTGACAACTTTTACTTTTACTTCACTACATTCCTGAAGAAAATAACGTATTTTTTACTCTCTACATTTTCCCTGACAGCCAAAAGTATTTGTTACATTTTGAATGTACATTTACATTTAAGTCATTTAGCAGACGCTCTTATCCAGAGCGACTTACAAATTGGTGCATTCATCTTATGACATCCAGTGGAACAGTCACTTTACAATAGTGCATCTAAATCTTAAGGGGGGTGAGAGGGATTACTTATCCTATCCTAGGTATTCCTTAAAGAGGTGGGGTTTCAGGTGTCTCCGGAAGGTGGTGATTGACTCCGCTGTCCTGGCGTCGTGAGGGAGTTTGTTCCACCATTGGGGGGCCAGAGCAGCGAACAGTTTTGACTGGGCTGAGCGGGAGCTGTACTTCCTCAGTGGTAGGGAGGCGAGCAGGCCAGAGGTGGATGAACGCAGTGCCCTTGTTTGGGTGTAGGGCCTGATCAGAGCCTGGAGGTACTGAGGTGCCGTTCCCCTCACAGCTCCGTAGGCAAGCACCATGGTCTTGTAGCGGATGCGAGCTTCAACTGGAAGCCAGTGGAGAGAACGGAGGAGCGGGGTGACGTGAGAGAACTTGGGAAGGTTGAACACCAGACGGGCTGCGGCGTTCTGGATGAGTTGAAGGGGTTTAATGGCACAGGCAGGGAGCCCAGCCTGTCATGTTTTGTCTTATATTGTCTTGTCATTTTGCTTTCCCTTCTGTTCGTTTTCCCCCTGCTGGTCTTTTTAGGTTCGTTCCCTTTTTTCTCTCTCCCTCCCTCTCTCTCTTCTCTCTATCGTTCCGTTCCTGCTCCCAGCTGTTCCTATTCCCCTAATCAATCATTTAGTCTTTCCACACCTGTTCCCTATCTTTTCCCCTGATTAGAGTCCCTATTTCTCCCCTTGTTTTCCGTTTCTGTCCTGTCGGATCCTTGTATATTGTTCACCGTGCTGTGTCTTTGTCTCGCCCTGTCGTGTCGTGTTTCCCTCAGATGCTGCGTGGTGAGCAGGTGTCTGAGTCTGCTACGGTCAGTGCCTTCCCGAGGCAACCTACAGTTTATGGTCGAGTCTCCAGTCTGTCCTCGTCATTACGAGTGGAATTGTTTTTCATGCTTTGTTTACCGCTCCGATTTGTCTAGGAGTATTGCATATTTCCTTTACTGGAATAAAGACTCTGTTTTCGCCAAGTCGCTTTTGGGTCCTCATTCACCTGCATAACAGAAGGATCCGACCAAAGAATGGACCCAGCGACTACAGACGCTCGTAACACTGCCGTCGAGATCCAAGGAGCCATGCTCGGCAGACACGAGCAGGAATTGTCTGCTGCTCGTCATGCCGTGGAGAACCTGGCCGCTCAGGACAGTTCCAGAGTCTTCGTCTCGTGCCACCTGTTACTTCCTGGTCTGCCGAGTCTCCGGAACCTAGGGTTAATAACCCACCTTGTTACTCCGGGCAGCCCACGGAGTGCCGCTCCTTTCTCACCCAGTGTGATATTGTGTTCTCTCTCCAACCCAACACATACTCTAGAGAGAGAGCTCGGGTTGCTTACGTCATATCACTCCTTACTGGCCGGGCTCGAGAGTGGGGCACAGCTATCTGGGAGGCAAGGGCTGATTGTTCTAACAATTACCAGAACTTTAAAGAGGAGATGATTCGGGTTTTTGACCGTTCAGTTTTTGGTAGGGAGGCTTCTAGGGCCCTGGCTTCCCTATGCCAAGGTGATCGATCCATAACGGATTACTCTATAGAGTTTCGCACTCTTGCTGCCTCTAGTGACTGGAACGAGCTGGCGCTGCTCGCTCGTTTTCTGGAGGGACTCCACGCAGTGGTTAAAGATGAGATTCTCTCCCGGGAGGTTCCTTCCAGTGTGGACTCTTTGATTGCTCTCGCCATCCGCATAGAACGACGGGTAGATCTTCGTCACCAAGCTCGTGGAAGAGAGCTCGCGTTAACGGTGTTTCCCTGCTCCGCATCGCAACCATCTCCCTCCTCTGGCTCAGAGACTGAGCCCATGCAGCTGGGAGGTATTCGCATCTCGACTAAGGAGAGGGAACGGAGGATCACCAACCGCCTGTCCCTCTATTGCGGACTTGCTGGACATTTTGTCAATTCATGTCCAGTAAAAGCCAGAGCTCATCAGTAAGCGGAGGGCTACTGGTGAGCGCTACTACTCAGGTCTCTCCATCTAGATCCTGTACTACTATGTCGGTCCATCTACGCTGGACCGGTTCGGGTGCTACATGCAGTGCCTTGATAGACTCTGGGGCTGAGGGTTGTTTTATGGACGAAGCATGGGCTCGGAAACATGACATTCCTTTCAGACAGTTAGACAAGCCTACGCCCATGTTCGCCTTAGATGGTAGTCATCTTCCCAGTATCAGATATGAGACACTACCTTTAACCCTCACAGTATCTGGTAACCACAGTGAGACTATTTCTTTTTTGATTTTTCGTTCACCTTTTACACCTGTTGTTTTGGGTCATCCCTGGCTAGTATGTCATAATCCTTCTATTAATTGGTCTAGTAATTCTATCCTATCCTGGAACGTTTCTTGTCATGTGAAGTGTTTAATGTCTGCCATCCCTCCCGTTTCTTCTGTCCCCACTTCTCAGGAGGAACCTGGCGATTTGACAGGAGTGCCGGAGGAATATCATGATCTGCGCACGGTCTTCAATCGGTCCCGAGCCAACTCCCTTCCTCCTCACCGGTCGTATGATTGTAGTATTGATCTCCTTCCGGGGACCACTCCTCCTCGGGGTAGACTATACTCTCTGTCGGCTCCCGAACGTAAGGCTCTCGAGGATTATTTGTCTGTGTCTCTTGACGCCGGTACCGTAGTGCCTTCTTCCTCTCCGGCCGGGGCGGGGTTTTTTTTTGTTAAGAAGAAGGACGGTACTCTGCGCCCCTGCGTGGATTATCGAGGGCTGAATGACATAACGGTTAAGAATCGTTATCCGCTTCCCCTTATGTCATCAGCCTTCGAGATTCTGCAGGGAGCCAGGTGCTTTACTAAGTTGGACCTTCGTAACGCTTACCATCTCGTGCGCATCAGAGAGGGGGACGAGTGGAAAACGGCGTTTAACACTCCGTTAGGGCATTTTGAGTACCGGGTTCTGCCGTTTGGTCTCGCCAATGCGCCAGCTGTTTTTCAGGCATTAGTTAATGATGTTCTGAGAGACATGCTGAACATCTTTGTTTTTGTCTACCTTGACGATATCCTGATTTTTTCACCGTCACTCGAGATTCATGTTCAGCACGTTCGACGTGTGCTCCAGCGCCTTTTAGAGAATTGTCTCTACGTGAAGGCTGAGAAGTGCTCTTTTCATGTCTCCTCCGTTACTTTTCTCGGTTCTGTTATTTCCGCTGAAGGCATTCAGATGGATTCCGCTAAGGTCCAAGCTGTCAGTGAGTGGCCCGTTCCATGGTCACGTGTCGAGTTGCAGCGCTTTCTAGGTTTCGCTAATTTCTATCGGCGTTTCATTCGTAATTTCGGTCAAGTTGCTGCCCCTCTCACAGCTCTTACTTCTGTCAAGACGTGTTTTAAGTGGTCCGGTTCCGCCCAGGGAGCTTTTGATCTTCTAAAAGAACGTTTTACGTCCGCTCCTATCCTCGTTACTCCTGACGTCACTAGACAATTCATTGTCGAGGTTGACGCTTCAGAGGTAGGCGTGGGAGCCATTCTATCCCAGCGCTTCCAGTCTGACGATAAGGTTCATCCTTGCGCTTATTTTTCTCATCGCCTGTCGCCATCTGAACGCAACTATGATGTGGGTAACCGCGAACTGCTCGCCATCCGCTTAGCCCTAGGCGAATGGCGACAGTGGTTGGAGGGGCGACCGTTCCTTTTGTCGTTTGGACAGACCATAAGAACCTTGAGTACATCCGTTCTGCCAAACGACTTAATGCTCGTCAAGCTCGTTGGGCGTTGTTTTTCGCTCGTTTTGAGTTTGTGATTTCTTACCGTCCGGGTAGTAAGAACACCAAGCCTGATGCCTTATCCCGTCTTTTTAGTTCTTCTGTGGCTTCTACTGATCCCGAGGGGATTCTTCCTTATGGGCGTGTTGTCGGGTTGACAGTCTGGGGAATTGAAAGACAGGTTAAGCAAGCACTCACGCACACTGCGTCGCCGCGCTTGTCCTAGTAACCTTCTTTTCGTTCCTGTTTCTACTCTTCTGGCTGTTCTTCAGTGGGCTCACTCTGCCAAGTTAGCTGGTCATCCCGGCGTTCGAGGTACTCTTGCTTCTATTCGCCAGCGCTTTTGGTGGCCTACTCAGGAGCGTGACACGCGCCGTTTCGTGGCTGCTTGTTCGGACTGCGCGCAGACTAAGTCAGGTAACTCTCCTCCTGCCGGTCGTCTCAGACCGCTTCCCATTCCTTCTCGACCATGGTCTCACATCGCCCTAGACTTCATTACCGGTCTGCCTTTGTCTGCGGGGAAGACTGTGATTCTTACGGTTGTCGATAGGTTCTCTAAGGCGGCACATTTCATTCCCCTCGCTAAACTTCCTTCCGCTAAGGAGACGGCACAAATCATCATCGAGAATGTGTTCAGAATTCATGGCCTCCCGTTAGACGCCGTTTCAGACAGAGGCCCGCAATTCACGTCACAGTTTTGGAGGGAGTTCTGTCGTTTGATTGGTGCGTCCGTCAGTCTCTCTTCCGGGTTTCATCCCCAGTCTAACGGTCAAGCAGAGAGGGCCAATCAGACGATTGGTCGCATACTACGCAGCCTTTCTTTCAGAAACCCTGCGTCTTGGGCAGAACAGCTCCCTGGGCAGAATACGCTCACAACTCGCTTCCTTCGTCTGCTACCGGGTTATCTCCGTTTCAGAGTAGTCTGGGTTACCAGCCTCCTCTGTTCTCATCCCAGCTTGCCGAGTCCAGCGTTCCCTCCGCTCAAGCGTTTGTCCAACGTTGTGAGCGCACCTGGAGGAGGGTGAGGTCTGCACTTTGCCGTTACAGGGCACAGACTGTGAGAGCCGCCAATAAACGTAGGATTAAGAGTCCTAGGTATTGTTGCGGCCAGAGAGTGTGGCTTTCCACTCGCAACCTTCCTCTTACGACAGCTTCTCGTAAGTTGACTCCGCGGTTCATTGGTCCGTTCCGTGTCTCCCAGGTCGTCAATCCTGTCGCTGTGCGACTGCTTCTTCCGCGACATCTTCGTCGCGTCCATCCTGTCTTCCATGTCTCCTGTGTCAAGCCCTTTCTTCGCACCCCCGTTCATCTTCCCTCCCCCTCCCGTCCTTGTCGAGAGCGCACCTATTTACAAGGTACGTAGGATCATGGACATGCGTTCTCGGGGACGGGGTCACCAATACTTAGTGGATTGGGAGGGTTACGGTCCTGAGGAGAGGAGTTGGGTTCCGTCTCGGGACGTGCTGGACCGTTCGCTGATTGATGATTTCCTCCGTTGCCGCCAGGATTCCTCCTCGAGTGCGCCAGGAGGCGCTCGGTGAGTGGGGGTACTGTCATGTTTTGTCTTATATTGTCTTGTCATTTTGCTTTCCCTTCTGTTCGTTTTCCCCCTGCTGGTCTTTTTAGGTTCGTTCCCTTTTTCTCTCTCCCCTCCCTCTCTCTCTTCTCTCTATCGTTCCGTTCCTGCTCCCAGCTGTTCCTATTCCCCTAATCAATCATTTAGTCTTTCCACACCTGTTCCCTATCTTTTCCCCTGATTAGAGTCCCTATTTCTCCCCTTGTTTTCCGTTTCTGTCCTGTCGGATCCTTGTATATTGTTCACCGTGCTGTGTCTTTGTCTCGCCCTGTCGTGTCGTGTTTCCCTCAGATGCTGCGTGGTGAGCAGGTGTCTGAGTCTGCTACGGTCAGTGCCTTCCCGAGGCAACCTACAGTTTATGGTCGAGTCTCCAGTCTGTCCTCGTCATTACGAGTGGAATTGTTTTTCATGCTTTGTTTACCGCTCCGATTTGTCTAGGAGTATTGCATATTTCCTTTACTGGAATAAAGACTCTGTTTTCGCCAAGTCGCTTTTGGGTCCTCATTCACCTGCATAACACAGCCAACAGCGAGTTGCAGTAATCCAGACGGGAGATGACAAGTGCCTGGATTAGGACCTGCTTAACAGGACAGGAAAATGGTCAAATTCACACACTTATCAAGAGAACATCCCTGGTCATCCCTACTGCCTCTGATCTGGAGGACTCACTAAACAGAGAACATCCCTGGTCATCCCTACTTCCTCTGATCTGGAGGACTCACTAAACAGAGAACATCCCTGGTCATACCGCCTCTGATCTGGCAGACTCACTAAACAGAGAACATCCCTGGTCATCCCTACTGCCTCTGATCTGGAGGACTCACTAAACAGAGAACATCCCTGGTCAACCCTACTGCCTCTGATCTGGAGGACTCACTAAACAGAGAACATCCCTGGTCATCCCTACTGCCTCTGATCTGGAGGACTCACTAAATAGAGAACATCCCTGGTCATACTGCCTCTGATCTGGCAGACTCACTAAACAGAGAACATCCCTGGTCATACTGCCTCTGACCTGGAGGACTCACTAAACAGAGAACATCCCTGGTCATACTGCCTCTGATCTGGAAGACTCACTAAACAGATGCTTCATTTGTAAATTATGTCTGAGTGTTGAACTGTGCCCCTAGCTATCTCTAATGATGTCTGAGTGTTGGACTGTGCCCCTAGCTATCTGTAATGATGTCTGAGTGTTGAACTGTGCCCCTGGCTATCTGTAATGATGTCTGAGTGTTGAACTGTGCCCCTAGCTATCTGTAATGATGTCTGAGTGTTGAACTGTGCCCCTGGCTATCTGTAATGATGTCTGAGTGTTGAACTGTGCCCCTTGCTATCTGTAATGATGTCTGAGTGTTGGACTGTGCCCCTTGCTATCTGTAATGATGTCTGAGTGTTGGACTGTGCCCCTTGCTATCTGTAATGATGTCTGAGTGTTGAACTGTGCCCCTGGCTATCTGTAATGATGTCTGAGTGTTGAACTGTGCTCCTGGCTATCCATAAATTTAAAAAACAAGAAAATGGTACAGTATGGTTTGCTCAATATAAGGAATTTGAAATTATTTATGCTTTTATTTCTACTTTTGATACTTAAATATATTTAAAAACCAAATACTTTTAGATTTTTACTCAAGTTGAATTGTACTGGGCTAAGTTCACTTTTACTTGAGTCATTTTATTTATTTTATTTTTTATTTCACCTTTATTTAACCAGGTAGGCTAGTTGAGAACAAGTTCTCATTTGCAACAGCGACCTCTTTGAAGGTATCTTTACTTTTACTCAAGTATGACAATTGGTTACTTTTTCCACCACTGGTTCTACTGTGCTCTACTGTACTGTGATGTTCAAACTTGTAAAAAAAAATAGCCTAGATGTCTATGATTAGTTTAGATTTGGATCTTGTCCGCACCAACCAAATTTGAACTTGTTTGGGTGGAGCTCATTAGAATAATGCCCAGCATTCTTTGCAAGTGTTTTTATTTTTTATTTTTTACATTTACATTTGTGTCATTCAGCAGATGCTCTTATCCAGAGTGATTTACAGTCAAGTGCATTCAACTAAGGTAGAGAAACAACAACATATTGCAGTCATGGCAAGAACAAAAAATCTGTAACTGTTACTCAGAATGTTTTTTTGTAGTTGAAGTGGTCTGTTGATTTAGTGTGTATATTGGAGTACTTTAAACATCACCACTGGCCGTTTTAAACCGTTTGAAAAGCTAACATTAGTGCATGTGACAGATGGGAGCAACAATACATATTTTGTTGCAGTCTTCAGGTGGCTCCTCTTTCCTATTAAGAGATGTGGAAATTATTATTCTGATATACTTCATTAAGAATATATACTACTGTTTAATTTAGCCATAGAATATGACCGGAAAATACATATTTTCAATGTCTGTAAATTACATATTTTCAATGTCCGGAAAATAAATATTTTCGAAGGACAGAAAATATGTATTTTTACCTTTCCTTCAGCACCTAAAATGCATCTGATTTCAACTTCCGGAAAATACGTATTTTCAACTTCTTGTAACCTTTCATTCAGTACCTGAAATACATGTGATGTCAACATCTGGAAAAGATGTATTTTCAATGTCATTTTGCTTTCTGGGATGGTGAAAAATAGTAGCCTATAGCCTAGTATAAAATATACATTATGACCTGTATTCTGTTGGTATTGAAATGCCTGTGGAATTTTAACAGGTTTTCACGTCTCCCAATAGTAAAAAACCATAGCTCGGATCAAACGGGATTCTCATTGAGTATCTTTCTTCATTATGCATTTGTGTGCAAGTGTGCGTTAAAATGATTCTGGCGGCAATTTATAATATTTCCCACATTATGTGCACGGCTGTTTCCTGAATGCTGAGGCAAATAGTGTCACGCAATGCACACTGCGTGGTTTGGTGATGTAGCGGCAGCAGCCCACCATCACAACATCCCACACGCGCGGTTCTAGATTGACAGCCTGACGCGTGACCTGCGACGCCAAACGGGTCCAGGATAAATCAGGGATTTATTTATTCATTGCCACATGGCACTTTGATAAGGTCGGTGTTATCTCCTGCCTCCATCGAAAGGCGTCTGCTCATTTCCATAAATTGTATCTGTCCTCGACATAATTACGTGTCCAGATGTCCAAAAGTGTGCCAGAAATTATATATGAGCGAATCAAACTCCGCCTTAATTGAATAATAGCGGATTTGAAAAGATTAGTTATGTAAAATTAAACGAGGGGTCATTTCCCACTCTTACCGAGCAAATCAAATGGGGATTTTAATTTTCGCAAAATATCTCCTCCATTTAAAACGGAAAAAAAACGGTTACAAAACATATATTATCATGAGAAGGAGGTGAATGGAATGGAATAAATCTCAAGATATCTTTAACTTGATAATAAAACCTCTAAGCTTTTAGGGTGTCTTTGTTTGACCATGCTGTCAAGGGTCGTCAGCATCATTTTCGAAATGGGATTGAATTTTTCATATCAACATTATCCGTCCTATAAGTATTATTAAATTCATAACATCTCCTGTAGTCCATTTAATCATTTCCTTCATTATTTGTGGTAATTGTAGGGTATTACTGTAAAGTTAGTTGTTTGTGTGTGTGTTTAATCATTTCCTTCATTATTTGTGGTAATTGTAGGGTATTACTGTAAAGTTAGTTGTTTGTGTGTGTGTGTGTGTGTGTGTGTGTGTGTGTGTGTGTGTGTGTGTGTGTGTGTGTGTGTGTGTGTGTGTGTGTGTGTGTGTGTGTGTGCGTGCGTGCGTGCGTGCGTGCGTGTGTGTGTGTGTGTGTGCGTGCGTGCGTGCGTGCGTGCGTGCGTGTGTGCGTGCGTGCGTGCGTGTGTGTGTGTGTGTGTGTGTGTGTGTGTGTGTGTGTGTGTGTGTGTGTGTGTGTGTGTGTGTATCCTAAATACTCTCAACACGTTGTCCTCTTAATCATGTGACCTGTCAGTAAAGAAGTCAACATCAACAGATGCGCAGACTGACTCATTGTGAACACCAAAGACAAAACACTTAGTATGCAAAACGAATTACAATTTGCAAATCGCTCGCCTAGCCACATGATTAGACGTTAAGGATGAATGTTTATTGCGTGCCTTTTTAACAAATAAATGAGTTAGTCTGTAAACTGGCTATAAACTGTTTGAATTGGGACCTGCCATTTTAGTTCTCGTGGTGTTTTTGGAATTAAGAACTAGAAGTTTTTTTATTCTTTATTTGATAGGCTAAATCAGTGGTTGGCCAATTAATTAATTAATCAAGATTAAAGAATGTGCATTTTCATCATCTTCTTAATCGGATTAAGGTCAAATAGCCTATATAAGATCCAGGCAAGTTATATCTACAAATCGAAACACAACAAGACACAAAAAGCACTGCAATTATGACAGACATAACTAAATGTAGCCTTACAATTATTAAATGTTGTATTGCTGAATAATAATAATAATAATAATAATAATAACAATATTAACAACATGTTTTTTCCTTGATTGTTTTTTTCTTCCTTACTAGAGAAAATACCAAACATCCAGTACAACCATAGATTAGTGTATTGGTCATTTTCCAGTTTCAATATTGTGTAACATTGTGTCATATTTTGTTCTATATTACTGACACGGGGCCGATATGATTTTCAAAGCCAGTCAGGCAGAGACCAAACCATGTCCAAATTAAACCGTTTTATCCGGCTGGTTGGATACTTTACGACTCGATGGCTGCGAGATTAAAGCCCTGAAATCATCTAGACAGGGATAGACAGATGGAGAGCCCGGGCTACAGTGAAAGTAATACCCCGAACATTGTTTGTATTGATTGATTTAGTGATTAAAGGTTTTACTCAATCCGTTGCGGCCATTTATTGTGTGAGTTCAGGGTTCAGTTGAACGGTCATGATTGGACTGCGAAAGTCATTTGTTGTTTTATAAGTATCTTTGAGATTAAATTATACTGAATATCACTTCATCCCTGAGAGAAACCTGAAACAATTAGAGGAAAATTAAGTAGACTATACAGAATAGATGTTTGGATAGTCTTTATCGCTTGCCTGACAACTCAAACTGAATTATTCCGCTGCTCGACGCATAGTTCAGTTTGAGACCGCCATCAATGAAGTCCTTTGCGGTGATGTACCAAACAAAGACATCAGTGATTGGATCATCTCTAACCAATTACAGTATCAAAGACAATGACTCATTTTCAAACCGCATGTGTTCTGGCTCTGGCCCAACCCCATCGGTTTCTGGCACCAATCAGACCATCTAGAATGTATTTCCATTCTAGAAATCGTCAGGGAGGTAGGCTACTCAGATCCAGACTCATTGTGGTGAAGTAACTAACATCTGTGGGCGTGATATAGCGTTTGGGTAGACAGGCAACTATATCGCAGCATTAAAAAAGTAATGGTTTACCTTCTTATTAATTTATGTGATTCATAATTGGATACTTGATATAGTTGAGAATGAACTCATCCCTTCAAGCGTCATCTCATGTAAAAGCACGATTCATTGTTAGTCTACCTTACCAAATGCATACATGCATATAATCCATCATTTCGTTAAACTCAGACAGAAAACATAACCATGTTGAAGGATGTATCGATGTTCAACTCAGTTGAACAGAAGAAACCACGTAATAACTTCAAATATAGAAGAAGCATGTATGTCAAGAGAAAAGTACATTATTTTGTGAACCACAGTGAAGGCGGCAAAAAAAAAAAAAAAATAATAATCCTGCATCCTGATTAATGTCACCAAATTCTGGTCCGTTTGCAGTAACTTCGTTTTTTTTATGGTGGTCTAATAAACCATGTTGTCTGGAAATACATCGAGTCTAAACAAAACCCGAGTCTTTCAATGTATTTCCATTTTAATCGATCTGCCGTCACGAAAGAATCGCTAGACCCCTGTGTTCTGTCGGCGTTAAAGTTCTCTCTGTGGTGATTGGCTGAGAGAAACGAGGAACCTGTTGGATAAAAAAAAAAAATCTGAGCCAATCAGGGAACCAATCAGGGAACACCATCAGAGATAACAGTCTGACGCCATAACGGGGGAAAAAGAAGGTGACTGTTCTTTCAGACTTTTTTTGAATAAACTGGGGGAAAAAAGTATTCGCCTCTAAACCTAGTGGGATCCGGACTCCAGCAAAAACCGTCAAAAAAAATGCGTTTGACTACGACGCACAAGTGCACAGGATTCGGAATCCAGGAGATTCTGGGCTTGAATAAGGAGCCGCCCGCGGTTACGCGGCGTCCATTGGAATCTTTACCGCACAGGGCGCACCTTCTGGCGGCTAGATCGGTTTTGGACTCGGCGGGAGTCGGGATTGGGATGGGAATTATTGGTCCAGGAGGAGGAATTCATTCGTTTTACAGCCAGCCTGTCTTTCTGGAGGTGTTGCAGGAGGCGCAGAGTGTTCACCTTCTTCAGCCGCTCAACGGGGCCAGGGCAATGGGACAGCTTGATGCGCACTACTCCGCAAGCTGCTCTGGTAAATGTGTAAACTATAGGCTAGCGTATAGACCTATACATTCTAAAAGTATATATATTTTAAGTAGAAAATAAGCAATTGATTTGACATATATTTATTAATTTTAAGTTTAATGATTATGTTTTTATCTTCAATAAATTGTCAATTGAAAATGTAATTTTTGTCTTAATGATTGCAAATTCTCTATCCTGTTTTTGAACATATTTCTACACTGTATGATAACAGTTAATACGTATTACGTAAAAAAACGTAATAGTATTGGCAATAGATCTGTGGCTATTTATTTAATGATAAACTATAGCTATTTCTGTAGCTCATTTGGTAGAGCATGGCGCTTGTAACGCCAGGGTAGTGGGTTCAATCCCCGGGACCACCCATACGTAGAATGTATGCACACATGACTGTAAGTCGCTTTGGATAAAAGCGTCTGCTAAAATGGCATATATTATTATTATTATTATTATTTATTTCCAGATTCAGATGACATATCCTCCAGTGAAAAGACATTTTCCAAATCATCGATGAACCAAAACAAGAACAGAAAGAAGAGACGACACAGGTAAAACTCTGAAGGATAACTATATTACTAATATTTATCGCACTGTCTCTGAATTGGACTGTATGCCATTGAGGCTTATATAAGTAAAGAAAATGCCGTGAGAACTTGTTTGTGAAGCATTTGGAAAGATACATTTTCTAATGAATATAGCCTACAATATTCCTACATTTTATAACAACATGTATTTGAACGAAAACGTCTAAATAAGCAAATAATTATCAAGTATGAATTGAAATAGATTTCTTAAATTTATGAATTCCTCGAAAATAAAGACCAGATGGTATATAGCCTATATATAAATACATATATATATATATATATATATTAGACTATTTAGTCAATTTTCGATACAGTTGTCTATTGCAACAAACAAAACAAAGCAGAGTATACCTTCTTCTTTGGATAACGGTATTCAACATAACAGCCTACAAGGTGTCAATATTTCTGATGCGGTATATTCTACAAGTAGCCTTACGTCAAGCAAAGTAAATCATGCTTCAAATAACGACGTGTAAATTATGTCCCGATAATGTCATTTATTTATGAAACTTAATTGAAATTTAATTTCTTCTAAATCAACATTTTCATTTTTTGGAATTATTAAATCATTTGTTTTGTGCCTCACTGCCATATGAACCAAACATGCTAAATTATGACATTTTTACCTTTATTTAACTTTGTTCTTATTTTCAATGACGGCCTAGGAACAGCGGGTTAACTGCCTGTTCAGGGGCAGAACGACAAATTTGTACCTTGTCAGCTCGGGGATTTGAACTTGCAACCTTCCTGTTACTAGTCCAACGCTCTAACCACTAGGGTATATATATATATATATATTAACTTAACTTAACAGTAACATTAGTTGTTACAAATCTTTCCGATTTGTCTACGTTTAATGATTTTTTGGACCTCCGAACTGATATCAGTATATCAGTATATATATATATATATATTTTAGCTAGCTTTGTTAAAAATGGATTTTAAAAACGTTATCAGCCCCATCACCTCTAACAACAGGCCCGACAGAAGCCACGGCCTTTCCTCACTGTCGCTGCCCGACATGGCTTCGACTTGCATCAAGATTTATTCAATATCAATATTTATATATATACACAGCACTTCATGAAATAGATATATATAAGGACAAATGTGTAAAAAAAAAATAAAAAAAAATCTATACTGTATATATTATTTTATATGTGAGCCTTTAATTTTTCCAGGATGTCACATTGAGATCAGACTACCTCTTTTACAAGGGAGACCAAAGGCACAATTCAATTCAATGCTATGCAAATGTTTGTCACCAAAAAATAACTTTGTTTGTGTGTGTGTGTGTTTGTGTTTGTGTGTGTGTGTGTCCCCTCTATAATGTTTCTATCAGGACTATATTCACGTCAGATCAGCTGGATGAGTTGGAGAAGGCTTTCAACGAGGCCCACTACCCCGATGTTTACGCCAGAGAGATGCTCTCCATGAAGACTGAACTTCCAGAGGACAGGATACAGGTGCATAACATACTGTAACCTGGCTGTGTGTGTTCATACTGTAACCTGGCTGTGTGTGGTCCTTCTGTAGCTCAGTTGGTAGAGCATACTGTAACGCTGGGTAGTGGGTTCGATCCCGTAACCCATACGTGAATGTATGCACACATGACTGTAAGTCGCTTTGGATAAAAGCGTCTGCTAAATGGCATATATTATTATATTATTATATTATGTTCATACTGGAACCTGGCTGTGTGGTCATACTGTAACCTGGCTGTGTGGTCATACTGTAACCTGGCTGTGTGTTCATACTGGAACCTGGCTGTGTGTTCATACTGTAACCTGGCTGTGTGGTCATACTGTAACCTGGCTGTGTGGTCATACTGTAACCTGGCTGTGTGTTCATACTGGAACCTGGCTGTGTGTTCATACTGGAACCTGGCTGTGTGTTCATACTGGAACCTGGCTGTGTGTTCATACTGTAACCTGGTTGTGTGTTCATACTGTAACCTGGCTGTGTGTTCATACTGTAACCTGGCTGTGTGTGTTCATACTGTAACCTGGTTGTGTGTTCATACTGTAACCTGGCTGTGTGGTCATACTGTAACCTGGCTGTGTGTTCATACTGTAACCTGGCTGTGTGTTCATACTGTAACCTGGCTGTGTGGTCATACTGGAACCTGGCTGTGTGTTCATACTGTAACCTGGCTGTGTGGTCATACTGGAACCTGGCTGTGTGTTCATACTGGAACCTGGCTGTGTGTTCATACTGTAACCTGGCTGTGTGTTCATACTGTAACCTGGCTGTGTGGTCATACTGTAACCTGGCTGTGTGTTGATACTGGAACCTGGCTGTGTGTTGATACTGGAACCTGGCTGTGTGGTCATACTGTAACCTGGCTGTGTGTTCATACTGTAACCTGGCTGTGTGTTCATACTGGAACCTGGCTGTGTGTTCATACTGTAACCTGGCTGTGTGGTCATACTGTAACCTGGCTGTGTGTTCATACTGGAACCTGGCTGTGTGTTCATACTGGAACCTGGCTGTATGTTCATACTGTAACCTGGCTGTGTGGTCATACTGTAACCTGGCTGTGTGTTCATACTGTAACCTGGCTGTGTGGTCATACTGTAACCTGGCTGTGTGTTCATACTGTAACCTGGCTGTGTGTTCATACTGTAACCTGGCTGTGTGTTGATACTGGAACCTGGCTGTGTGGTCATACTGTAACCTGGCTGTGTGTTCATACTGGAACCTGGCTGTGTGTGTTCATACTGTAACCTGGCTGTGTGTTCATATTGGAACCTGGCTGTGTGTTCATACTGGAACCTGGCTGTGTGGTCATACTGTAACCTGGCTGTGTGTTCATACTGTAACCTGGCTGTGTGTTCATACTGTAACCTGGCTGTGTGTTCATACTGTAACCTGGCTGTGTGGTCATACTGTAACCTGGCTGTGTGTTCATACTGTAACCTGGCTGTGTGTTCATACTGTAACCTGGCTGTGTGTTCATACTGTAACCTGGCTGTGTGTTGATACTGTAACCTGGCTGTGTGTGTATATTTGTTCTGTTACACAGGTGTTTCTTGCATATCACAACTCCCCCTGAGTCACATGCAGTGAGTGGGGACACGGTCAGGGTCACCGTTCTACAGCACCCCCTGGAGCAATTAGCATGAAGTGCCTTACTCAAGGGCACAGCGCACAGACAGATTTTACACCTTGTCGCCTCCGGTATTTGAACCAGTAACCTTTCAATTACTGGCCCAACGCTCCACCCTCGAGGCTACTTGCTGCCCTTGTTTATTTTTATTTTTATTTGTTTTTAATTATTATTATACATCAAATAAAAAAACTTTAGTCCCACCTTGTTCAGCTCCCACGGCCATGCTGACATCCCTCAATGGTCCTCCGTCCCCTTCTCTTCTCTCTCTTTCCTTTCATTGAAAGTGAATGGCTTCCAATGTTTCACCACGTGATCCCGCGTCCTAGTGTCAATGCACTGTTAGGCACAAGTTTTGAGCCAGAAATGAAACGATAACTACAGTGAAATGAATTAGCTTGGGTCAATGGCAGGGCTCTAGCTCTCTAATTTCCCTGGTGATATTTGAGCGCCTGTCTGTCGTCCATCCATTGATTGTCTCTAAAAAAAAAATGTCCGTATTTTTCAATCATCCTCCATGCACCCCTAGGGTGCAAATGTGAAAAAACTTTCTCAGCTCAGCTGACGCACGCACGCACGCACGCACGCACACGCACACGCACACACACACACACACACACACACACACACACACACACACACACACACACACACACACACACACACACACACACACACACACACACACACACACACACACACACACACACACACACACACACACACACACACACACACACACACACACACACACACACACACACACACAGTCTTGCACAACCCTTAATGTAATTCTAACCCTAACCCCCCTAGAAATAGCATTTGACCTCGTGGGGACTAACATAATGTCCCCAGTTGGTCAAATTTTTGCTCCTTTTTTAATCTTGTGGGAACTAGAAGTTAAACATGTCCACACACACCCGTAGATCAGACCTATCACCAAGAGATAGGGGCCAGACCTATCTCCATGAGACCTGGGCAGGGGCTATCATCAGATCTATCTCCATTTTATTTTTACTTGACCTTTATTTAACTAGGCAAGTCAGTTAAGAACAAATTCTTATTTACAATGACAGCCTAGAACACTGCCTGTTCAGGGGCAGAACAACAGGATTTGTCAGCTCGGGGGTTTGAACTTGCAACCTTCCGGTTACTAGTCCAACGCTCTAACCACTAGGCTACCCTGCCGCCCGTGAGATCTCCATGAGATTGGGGTTATCATTCTAGTTTGTTGGTGATGTGGACAGCAAGGAACTTGAAGGTCTCAACCTGCTCCACTGCAGCCCCGTCGATGAGAATGTGGACGTGCTCGGTCCTCCTTTTCCTGTAGTCCACAATCATCTCCTTAGTCTTGGTTACGTTGTTATTCTGGCACCACCTGGCCAGGTCTCTGACCTCCTCCTTATAGGCTGTCTCGTCGTTGTCGGTGATCAGACCAACCACTGTTGTGTCGTCTGCAAACTTAATGATTGTGTTGTGGCTGGCCACGCACTCGTGGGTGAACAGGGAGTACAGAAGAGCACTGAGCACGCACCCCCGAGGGTCTCCAGTGTTGAGGATCAGTGTGGCAGATGTGTTGCTAGGACCAAGAGGCTCCTCAACAGCTTCTACCCCCTAGCCATAAGGTTGCTGAAAAATTTATAAAATCTCCCCCGGACAATTTGGATTGATACCTACTGTACCCCTACCTACATGTCTGGAACCTACTTTACCCCTACCTACATGTCTGGAACCTACTTTACCCCTACCTACATGTCTGGAACCTACTTTACCCCTACCTACATGTCTGGAACCTACTTTACCCCTACCTACATGTCTGGAACCTACTTTACCCCTACCTACATGTCTGGAACCTACTTTACCCCTACATACATGTCTGGAACCTACTTTACCCCTACCTACATGTCTGGAACCTACTTTACCCCTACATACATGTCTGGAACCTACTTTACCCCTACCTACATGTCTGGAACCTACTTTACCCCTACCTACATGTCTGGAACCTACTTTACCCCTACCTACATGTCTGGAACCTACTTTACCCCTACATACATGTCTGGAACCTACTTTACCCCTACCTACATGTCTGGAACCTACTTTACCCCTACCTACATGTCTGGAACCTACTTTACCCCCACCTACATGTCTGGAACCTACTGTACCCCTACCTACATGTCTGGAACCTACTTTACCCCCACCTACATGTCTGGAACCTACTTTACCCCTACCTACATGTCTGGAACCTACTTTACCCCTACCTACATGTCTGGAACCTACTTTACCCCTACCTACATGTCTGGAATCTACTTTACCCCTACCTACATGTCTGGAACCTACTTTACCCCTACCTACATGTCTGGAACCTACTTTACCCCTACATACATGTCTGGAACCTACTTTACCCCTACCTACATGTCTGGAACCTACTTTACCCCTACCTACATGTCTGGAACCTACTTTACCCCTACCTACATGTACAGATTACCTCAATTAACCTGTACCCCTGCACACTGACTCGGTACCCCTGTATAAAACCTTGTTATTATTATTCTTATTGTGTTCGTTTTTATTATTACTTTTTATTTTAGTCTATTTGGTAAATATATTTTTTAAACTCTTCTTGAACAGCACTGTTGGTTAAGGGCTTGTCAGTAAAGCATTTCACGGTAAAGTCTACACTTGTTGTATTCGGCGCATGTGACAAATAAAGTTTGATACGATGTTTCAGCATATGTACCAAGATGTTAAAATGAACGTAAACTTCCATCCGCTGCACTCCAGGTGACTACTTTATGAAGCTGGTTGAGAGAATTCCAATAAACTTCCATCCTCTGTCTCTTCCTCCCTCCCTGCAGGTTTGGTTTCAGAACCGCCGTGCCAAGTGGAGGAAGAGAGAGAAGTGTTGGGGTCACAGCAGTGTGATGGCGGAGTACGGCCTGTACGGTGCCATGGTCCGCCACTCCATCCCTCTGCCTGAGTCCATCCTCAAGTCAGCCAAGGACGGTATCATGGACTCCTGTGCCCCATGGCTACTTGGTAAGGTACTGCGTTAATGTGGGGTGGAGTGGAGTGTGTGTGTGTGTGTGTGTGTGTGTGTGTGTGTGTGTGTGTGTGTGTGTGTGTGTGTGTGTGTGTGTGTGTGTGTGTGTGTGTGTGTGTGTGTGTGTGTGTGTGTGTGGGTGCGTGTGGGTGCGTGCGTGCGTGTGTGTGAGTGCGTGCGTGCGTGTGTGGGTGGGTGTGCGCACAAACAGAGAACACAGGTGTAAATACACAAGAGATAGTGGGGAAGATCGGTGACACCTGGGGGGGGGGGGGGGGGGAGACAATCACAAAGACAGGTGAAACAGATCAGGATGTGACGCCTAACCACATACCATAGTTCAACAAGCAGTTTAAACCTCTGTGAACTGTTAGTGAAGGTGCCTTTGCCATGTTGCCTCCTCACCATGATGACCATGGTGGAGGTCAGAAACAATAACTGACCAAGACCTACCTGCCAGCTACAGCTCAGTACGAGCTTTAGTTTCCTAGTACTGTAGCGTCACTGTTTTTAGTTGTGTGTGTGTGTGTGTGTCTCTCCAAGTGGGATGTGTTCTCACTCTGTTACCTACCGGAATACAAACGATTCCTTTTCCTTCCAGGTATGCACAAGAAGTCCATAGATACCCCTGTTTCGACCTCTCCTGTGAAACTGGAAGCTCCCCTCTCCAAACTTCCTTCCAGGGAACGAGAGAGGGAGAGAGTGGTGGAGCGAAAGGTGGAGGAAGAGGAGGAGGAGGAGAGGAGAGAGAATACCAGATCGCCCATATCCAAAGAGGAACTGAGAGAGAATAGCATCGCAGCACTCAGGGCTAAAGCTCTGGAACACAGCGCTAAGATGCTGGGGACACATCCTGATGACGGACCACTGGGTACAGTTTCAGGGGACGTACCAGAGGGGCAGAGACAGCCGACGGAGACAGAGACAAACAGACAGAAGGACAGTTGAATCCTGCAGAGAAGATAGAGCCCAGTCACTGATATGAGCGCATTCTTCTAAAGACTATGCTAGGGTCTGTTGATGCCCTCTCTGTAAAGAACACTGTTTACATACTCCTGACAGCCATACTAATATAAAAAAGATAGTATTAGTTACAATACACATTATTCTTCCTAGCAAAAAATAGTCATAATGTTCCTATGACACCAATACCGGATATCGTCAACCTCCACAATCTTCCTGTCATGGGGATTCGTTGTGTCCAGATCAAATTTTCCATCATGGGAATTCCAACTCAGTAAACTGTTACAACTATACCCTGGTCTATAACTGTCTACTATGTTGTAATCTGGCAGCTTGCTATTGTACAACTCTAAGAAGACTTAACTATTTGGTTACATGGATCAGTCTTTGCATATTGTCCTGGCCCATATTATTTTCCGAGGTAATAGTCAAACCACACGAGGTGAAAGATACATGCGCTGATAAAAATGCTGTGGAATAATGTGAACATCAAGAGACTCATCTTGAGAGGATGCATGCACATTTTTACACAAAATAGACTCATAGACTTATTTACATTTAAATAGACTTAAATGTACACCTGCTCGTCTAACATCTCATTCCAAAATCATGGGCATTAACATGGAGTTGGTCCCCACTTTGCTGCTACAACCAGCCTCCACTATTCTGGGAAGGCTTTCCACTAGATGTTGGAACATTGCTGCTATAACAGCCTCCACTCTTCTGGGAAGGCTTTCCACTAGATGTTGGAACAGTGCTGCTATAACAGCCTCCACTCTTCTGGGAAGGCTTTCCACTAGATGTTGGAACAGTGCTGCTATAACAGCCTCCACTCTTCTGGGAAGGCTTTCCACTAGATGTTGGAACATTGCTGCTACAACAGCCTCCACTCTTCTGGGAAGGCTTTCCACTAGATGTTGGAACATTGCTGCGGGGACTTGCTTCCATTCAGCCACAAGAGCATTAGTGAGGTTGGATACTGATATTGGGCGATTAGGCCTGGCTCACAGTCGACGTTCCCGCTCATCCCGAAGGTGTTCGATGGGGTTGAGGTCAGGGCTCTGTGCAGGTCAATCAAGTTCTTCCACACCGATCTCGACAAACCATTTCTGTATGGACCTCGCTTTGTGCAAGGGGACATTGTCATGCTGAAACAGGAAAGGGCCTTCCCCAAACTGTTACCACAAAGTTGGAATCACAGAATCGTCTAGAATGTCATTGTATTCTGTAGTGTTAAAATGTCCCTTCACTGTAACTAAGGGGACCGAACCATGAAAAACAGCCCCAGACCATTATTCCTCTTCCACTAAACTTTACAGTTGGCACTATGAATTGGGGCAGGTAGTGTTCTCCTGGCATTCGCCAAACCCAGATTTGTCCATCGGACTGCCAGATGGTGAAGTGTGATTCATCACTCCAGAGAACACGTTTCCACTGCTCCAGCTGACACTTGGCAATGTGTATGGTGATCTGAGGCTTGTGTGAGGCTGCTCGGCCATGGAAACCCATTTCATGAAGCTCCTGACCAACAGTTCTTGTGCTGACGTTGCTTCCAGAGTAAGTTTGGAAGTCGGTAGGCAGTGTTGCAACCGAGGACAAACATTTTTTATAGGCGGTCCCGTTCTGTGAGCTTGTGTGGCCTACCACTTCACAGTTGAGCCGTTATTGCGCCTAGATGTTTCCACTTCACAATAACAGTACTTACAGTCGACCGGGGGCAGCTCTAGCAGGGTAGAAATTTGACAAACGGACTTGTCGGAAAGCTGGCATCCAATGAAAGTGCCAACTTGAAAATCCCTGAGCTCTTCAGTACGGAACATTTTATTGCCAGTGTTTGTCTATGGAGATTGCATGGCTGTCTGTTCGATTTTATACACCTGTCAGCAATGGGTGTGGCTGAAATAGCCAAATCCACTAAATTGAAGGGGTGTCCACATACCTTTGTATATATGGTGTGTGGTGGATTTCATCTTACCTATGATAGAAATATTAGAATTGACATATAGCTACATTCACGTAGTTGGAAATCAACAAGCTGTGTTTGTTTTTTGTCTATGTGTTCTGTATATTTAAATACTAATAAAAATGTTATTGTTATTCAGATGGAAGATTTCCTGGGTGTTTTTTGTGTGCATCTAAATACATTTAATTAAGAGTAGCCTATAATTACATAAACCACATGATATATTGTGACAGAAATAGGCATAATCGACATGTACATTTACATTACATTTAAGTCATGTAGACTCATGGTTATAATTTAGGTATGCTCGAATTCCACCAAAATATAATAGCCTATACCAGTGGTCACCACCCGGTCGATCGCGATCTACTAGTGGAGCACCAAACATGTCTGTAGAAAAGACAACGATAAAGTCTTGCGCTCATTGTTTTTATTCTGTTGCGCTGTTGCCTGTAGGTGCACTTGATTCAGAAGTCCCGCGCGCACCGGGTAATCCAAGTGTTCTCATTTCGAACCATTTCATTTGTCTGAAAATACAAACTCCGCCTACCCTGCAGACCAGGAGATCTGTTGCTAAATCGAGTGTGCCTACTGCGCTGGCCAATCGGATAGCTCAAATCACCGTGCCTAAAAGAGCTTCCACTACCTCTGGCCACAGAACAGTTTGATACGCTACTACCGTACGTAAGAATGAATCATTTTTAAACCATGACCACACATAAAATGTCTAAGAATTACAGCAAAGAGCTGCTGTTTTTATGAGGGAGTTCATGGTTAAGTGTTTTATTCAGCACCGTCAACAGTGTTTTATTCACCATTATTATAAAACATAAAACGTGCTTCTCTGTACGTCCTGTGGCACTGCAACTGCGATGAATGACTAGCCAACAGCGGAGGCTGGTGGGGGAAGCTATAGGAGGACGGGCTCATTGTAATGACTGGAAGGGAGTCAATGGAACGGAGTCAAACAAGTGGTTTCTATATATCTGATATCTTTCCACAAATTCCATTCCAGCCATTACAATGAGCCTGTCCTCCTATAGCTCAACCCACTAAATAAAATAAAATCACATTTTATTGGTCAGTACACATATTTAGCGGGTGTAGCGAAATGCTTGTGTTCCTAGCTCCAACAGTGCAGTAATATCTAACAATTCACAATAGTACACACAAATATAAAAGTAAAATAATTAAGAAATATATACAAGCAATGTCAGAGTGGCATTGACTAAAATACAGTAGAATATAATACAGTATATACATATGAGTAAAGCAGTATGTAAACATTAAGCAATATGTAAACAACACGAGCCTCCTTGCTAGCCAAGTAAAATAATAAATAATAATAATATGCCATTTAGCAGACGCTTTTATCCAAAGCGACTTACAGTCATGTGTACATACATTCTACGTATGGGTGGTCCCGGGAATCGAACCCACTACCCTGGCGTTACAAGCGCCATGCTCTACCAACTGAGCTACAGAAGGACCGCGAGTATATTAATAGTCCTGCGTTTGTATTATTATAAGCAGCTCGTCGTGTCTATTTATAGAGGAATATTTTTACTTTCTCTGGTCGTAGGAACAACATGTATTTGTGCATGAGGGAGACGCAGTGTGACTCGAGTTTCGTCATCGTGTGGAAGAAGGTGTCTCCTCTCTGTCAGTCTCACCGGAGGAAAGGAATGAGAGAGCAGGCAAGAACAGTCATCCAACTCGGAATTGCAAGTCGGAAAGTCGACCATCTGTCTGGAGCTCAGACCTTCCGACCTGAAGATCACTGGCTTCATGATTTGACCTCGTTTTTTTTTGTTCAGAGTTGTCTTGAAAGCACCATGACTAACAGGTGCAGGTACCATCAGTCCAGTAAAATACAAATAAAAACACATTATTTCAATTCGGTGTCTTGCAAGTGCTACACCAACTGATCAATGTTGTTATCAAAACTATAGTTTTGAAATATAATATGGTCTGAGAAGATCAATATTGGCAGGCCAAGCACACAGACAATATGCTGTGATAATGTATTAGGCCTACTGCCCAAACCTCATTCCGAAAGAACTGTTTTATTAGGTTAATGTTACATTTTTTAAAAGTCAGCGGTAGACCTCGTCTTGCTTTTTGACTGTGAAAGTGATCTTGACTCAGAAAAGGTTGGGTATGGGCCTCCCGACTGGTCAAAGGGATCGCATCGCAGTGCTAGCTGTGCCATTAGAGATCTTGTTTCAAGTCCAGGTTCTGTCGCAACCGGCCGCGACCGGGAGACCCATGGGACCGCACACAATTGGCCCAGCGTCGTCCAGGTTAAGGAGGGCTTGACCGGCAGGGATGCCCTTGTCCCATCACGCACTAGCTACTCCTGTTGTGGGCGAACGCAGTGCACGCTGACACGGTCGCCAGGTGTACAATGTTTCCTCCGACACGTTGGTGCGACAGGCTTCGTCAAAAAGCAGTACGGCCTTGTTGGGTTGTGTTTCGGAGGACGCACGGCTCTCGACCTTCGCCTCTCCCGAGTTCGTACGGGAGTTGCAGCGATGAGACAGGATTGAATAACATTAAATTGCGGAGAAAATGGGGTAAAAAATAAATGTAAAGGTTGGTGACCACTGGCCTATACTATAGCCTAATCAAGTACATTTTTTTCTGATGGGGGTGGAAATGCCCCACTTTAGTCATATGTTGTCATTGGCTGGTCCAACTTCTGCGCCTTTATTGTCGGCCCACAATGCACTCCGACTTCCCTTAAATGCATCTGCTTCGAATGTCTCACTCAAAAAAAGTTTTGCTGGAGTCTTAAACGTTCGTTTGATAAAACACAAACCCGTTGTCATTATGTATATGTGATTTTAAATGTGCTTTTAAATGTTGTTTCACAATTTTGGTGGATAAAGGATACGATCTATCTTCTTCGGAATAGACTGTCTTTATGACAAAGAACTTCGTTTCATGATGTGTTCGCTTTGGAGAGGCTCTTTGTTGACTCTCACTTCGTCATTAAACCGACGGGTTTTTCAATGCTGTCGACAGTTGGGAAGAAGTTACAATATAGCATCATGTATGCCGGAGGCAGTTGCATTCCAAGGTGTCAGTGATCATTCGGGACTGTACAAATTCTCCGTCAACGAAAGTGACAGGTTTTGGGGCGCAGTGGCGCGCCAGAGGCTGTCGTGGATAAGTCCCTTTCACACGGTTCAGAACTGTGACTTCAGTCAAGGAAAAATAAAATGGTTTGAAGGGGGAAAACTCAATGTATCTGGTAAGATAACATTTTCTCCACAAAATATACAACATGTAAGAAATATTTTCAATTGTTTTTGTACTGCTATATCTAAACCATATTCTAGCTAACGTACCTAATCGCCAGTGTAATAACCATGTGAATTGTTGTTTTTTTACCTTCAAAGAAAAAGCTCCATAGAGTTGTTTTGATTGGTTGAAATACATTTGACCTTTATTTTGAAAATAATAATTCTGTAGTAAATATAGTACTCCAGTTGGTCCTATATCCCCTGCCAGTAGAGTCACCCAGAGTAACTACCTCAACCAGTTGGTTCTATATCCCCTGCCAGTAGAGTCACCCAGAGTAACTACCTCAACCAGTTGGTCCTATATCCCCTGCCAGTAGAGTCACCCAGAGTAACTACCTCAACCAATTGGTCCTATATCCCCTGCCAGTAGAGTCACCCAGAGTAACTACCTCAACCAGTTGGTCCTATATCCCCTGTCAGTAGAGTCACCCAGAGTAAATACCTCAACCAGTTGGTCCTATATCCCCTGCCAGTAGAGTCACCCAGAGTAACTACCTCAACCAGTTGGTCCTATATCCCCTGCCAGTAGAGTCACCCAGAGTAACTACCTCAACCAGTTGGTCCTATATCCCCTGCCAGTAGAGTCACCCAGAGTAACTACCTCAACCAGTTGGTCCTATATCCCCTGCCAGTAGAGTCACCCAGAGTAACTACCTCAACCAGTTGGTCCTATATCCCCTGTCAGTAGAGTCACCCAGAGTAACTACCTCAACCAGTTGGTCCTATATCCCCTGCCAGTAGAGTCACCCAGAGTAACTACCTCAACCAGTTGGTCCTATATCCCCTGTCAGTAGAGTCACCCAGAGTAACTACCTCAACCAGTTGGTCCTATATCCCCTGCCAGTAGAGTCACCCAGAGTAACTACCTCAACCAGTTGGTCCTATATCCCCTGTCAGTAGAGTCACCCAGAGTAGTAACTACCTCAACCAGTTGGTCCTATATCCCCTGCCAGTAGAGTCACCCGGAGTAACTACCTCAACCAGTTGGTCCTATATCCCCTGCCAGTTCCATTTCTCTGCCAGTAGAATCACCCAGAGTAACGTCCTTCAATGTTGCTGGACTCAAGGAAGAATAGTTGTTTCCTTGGCGGGAACTAATGGGATCCTTAATAAATACAAACAGTACCAATTACTGGGTTCAGTCAGGAGGAGAAGACACTGATGGAATCGATCATGAGAACATTCACATTGACACACAGGCTCTCTTGTGTTGTGAACGAACTAAGCATTTATCCCAATGTATTTACCAGGAAACAACCAAGCTATTGGCAGAATACTCAAGTTAATTTAGTTTGAAAAGGACAGCTGGGCTGAACTGCTTTGAAACGGACTTTCACTTCTCTCTCTGTGTGTGTGTGTGTGTGTGTGTGTGTGTGTGTGTGTGTGTGTGTGTGTGTGTGTGTGTGTGTGTGTGTGTGTGTGTGTGTGTGTGTGTGTGTGTGTGTGTGTGTGTGTGTGTGTGTGTGCCTGCGTACATACCTATATGTATGTGCGCTTGTCTGTGTGAGTGTGCGTGCGTATGTGTGTGTGTGTCTGCATGTGTGAGCATGTGTTTGTGTGTCTGTGTGTGTGTGTGTGTGTGTGCGTGTTCGTGTGTTTGTATGTGTGTTTGTATGTGTGTGTGTGTGTGTGTGTGTGTGTGCGCGCGTGTGTGTGTGTGTGTGTGTGTGTGTGTGTGTGTGTGTGTGTGTGTGTGTGTGTGTGTGTGTGTGTGTGTGTGTGTGTGTGCGTGCGTGCGTGCGTGCGTGCAGTGAACTGCTTGGATCGGCACGTTCAAACTTGTCCAGAGAGAGTGGCTCTGATCTGGGAGAGAGATGAACCTGGAACTGAGGTCAAGATCACCTACAGGTCTGGAACTATCACAATCACTATACATCTCATGTGGGAACACACTTTAAATTCACTATCATTCATACAGCAAATCCATGTCTTTGTAGCGACTCATCAAGAGGTTTGGACTTCTTGACGCAGCTGTTAAGGCAGTGGGCTGGACCTGGGTTTGAGTCCCGGGCGGGACTACCCCCTGGATTCGCTACACTATGAACATCCATGTAGTTTAGTTGTTCCCTGGTGCATGGCGGGTTATCACTCAGATAATGTCTTACCTGAAATAATGTTTCGGTGGGGTATAACTGAGACGACCAAAATATTATTCGCAAAGAGTAGGACCTATTACATCTACTGTAATCTATACTCAAAGAGTATATCTATCACAACTACTGTAATCTATACTCAAAGAGTAGGACCTATCACATCTACTGTAGTCTATACACAAAGAGTAGGACCTATCACATCTACTGTAGTCTATACACAAATAGTATATCTATCACAACTACTGTAATCTATACTCAAAGAGTAGGACCTATTACAACTACTCTAATCTATACTCAAAAGAGTAGGACCTATCACAACTACTGTAATCTATACTCAAAGAGTAGGACCTATCACAACTACTGTAATCTACATACAAGGATAAACAGTATAAATACACATACTCATCACCCCTCACACCCTCATTCCCCTTCGTATCACCCAACTTTATTGACATTTTTCTCCACAGACAGCTACTGGAGCTGACCTGTCGCCTGGGCAACCTGCTGAAGCGCCAGGGGGTGCGGAGGGGGGACTGTGTGACTATCTACATGCCCCCCTGCCCCCTGGCAGTGGCCTCCATGTTGGCGTGCGCCCGAATAGGTGCGGCCCACAATGTGGTCTTCGCCGGGTTCAGCTCCGAGGCCCTGGCTGATCGCATCAGAGACGGTGAGGGGTCGTCACTGTCTGGCCAAGTTGCTAAGTCATAAGCCCTGCTTATTTCTACAACTTATAAAATCTGATTTTAAACCTAAACCTAACCTTAACCACATTGCTAACCTTATGCCTAACCCAAAAAATACCAAAAAAAGCTGATTTTTATTTCCATAAATGTATACGATGTGGACAAGTTTTACTTCGCTGAGCGGATTAGAGATGATGAGGTGGCTGATGAGGTGTAGAAAAGAGAGAAGGAACCACAAATAGTTACTGTATTTTTCATTACCTTCTACCAATCTCTCTCTGTATCGACTGTTTAATGTACCTGGCTCTGCTACAGCCCAGTCCAGCACAGTGATCACGGTCAACCAGGGTGTGAGGGGAGGCAAGGTGGTTGACCTGAAGAGAACCGTGGACCAGGCAGTCCAGAACTGTCCCTCAGTCCAGCAGGTCCTGGTTGCCATGAGAACAGAGAACACTGTTGCCATGACAGACAGAGATGTTCCGCTGGAGGAGGTGAGCCAATAGACACAGCTTACTGGAGGAGGTGAGCCAATAGACACAGTTTACTGGAGGAGGTGAGCCAATAGACACAGCTTACTGGAGGAGGTGAGCCAATAGACACAGCTTACTGGAGGAGGTGAGCCAATAGACACAGCTTACTGGAGGAGGTGAGACAATAGAGACAGCTTACCGGAGGAGGTGAGCCAATAGACACAGCTTACCGGAGGAGGTGAGCCAATAGACACAGCTTACCGGAGGAGGTGAGCCAATAGACACAGCTTACTGGAGGAGGTGAGCCAATAGACACAGCTTACTGGAGGAGGTGAGCCAATAGACACAGCTTACTGGAGGAGGTGAGCCAATAGACACAGCTTACCGGTGAGGTTATAACTGTTCATAAGAGGTTGGTGTTTATAATCGGTTACAACTGTTTTTATAACTGCTTTTTGTATTTAAACAATAGGTACTTTATAAAATTATGATTTACTGTTTGTTAAATTGGGGCGACAGGGTAGCCTAGTGGTTAGAGCATTGGACTAGTAACTGAAAGGTTCCAAGTTCGAATCCCCGAGCTGACAAGGTACAAATCTGTTGTTCTGCCCCTGCCCCTTGTCATTATTGAGGCTTTAAATGACCAACATCATGTTATATATCATTATTACGAGCCGCCCCCCCACCAGCCTTCCCTGGTTGAAACCTCTCTGAAACATTATTGAGGCTTTAAATAACCAACATCATGTTATATATCATTATTACGAGCCCCCCACCAGCCTTCCCTGGTTGAAACCTCTCTGAAACATTATTGAGGCTTTAAATGACCAACATCATGTTATATATCATTATTACGAGCCCCCCCCCCCCCACCAGCCTTCCCTGGTTGAAACCTCTCTGAAACATTATTGAGGCTTTAAATGACCAACATCATGTTATATATCATTATTACGAGCCCCCCCCCCACCAGCCTTCCCTGGTTGAAACCTCTCTGAAACATTATTGAGGCTTTAAATGACCAACATCATGTGGCCTGGTTGGTCTAACGGTAAAGCTGCAGATGTGTCGGCATCGGTTCAAATCCGGCCTACTGCCCTTAGAGATTGTGTCAATCTTTCTCCACTGTCATCCTCTCTGTCTGTCCAATAAAATCTGAAAAATACGTGGGAAAAATGGCTGACATCTTTGTCTGTTATGAACAGGAGATACTGAGACTTAAAATGGCTGAACCATAGAAAAATAATTAATAGAAAGGGGGGCTCCCGAGTGGCGCAGTGGTCTAAGGCGAGCAACACTGAAGCATGCATGAGAGCACTAGCTGTTCCGGATGACAGTGTGATCACACTTTCCGTAGCCGATGTGAGCAAGACCTTTAAACACGTCAACCTGGCCTCCCGAGTGGTGCAGTGGTCTAAGGCACTGCATTACAGTGCTAGCTGTGCCACTAGAGATCCTGGTTCGAGTCCAGGATCTGTCGCAGCCGGCCACGACCGGGAGACTCATGGGGCGGAGCACAATTGGCCCAGCATCGTCCGGGTAAGGGGAGGGTTTGGCCAGCAGGAATGTTCTTGTCCCTCTAGCGACACCTGTGGTGGGCCGGGTGCAATGCACGCTGACACGGTCGCCAGGTGCACAGTGTTTCCTCCGAAACATTGGTGCGGCTGGCTTCCAGGTTAAGCGGCATTGTGTCAAGAAGCAGTGTGGCTCGACTGGGTTGTGTTTTGGAGGACGCAAGGCTCTGGACCTTTGCCTCTCCTGAGTCCTGAATCAGTGGTGGAACTCCCGTACGGACAACTACCAATTGGATACCATGAAAATTGGGGAGAAAAAGGGGTACGAAAAAAAATATGTCCACTTATCACAGGCTCATTGACTTGAATAAATGCAGAATTCCCTTGAATGAGGAAACCTGTTTTAGGGATTCTGTTTCTAAGGGGCTGAACTGTTTCTAAGGGGCTGAACTGTTTCTAAGGGGCTGAACTGTTTCTATGGGGCTGAACTGTTTCTATGGGGCTGAACTGTTTCTACGGGGCTGAACTGTTTCTACGGGGCTGAACTGTTTCTACGGGGCTGAACTGTTTCTACGGGGCTGAACTGTTTCTACGGGGCTGAACTGTTTCTACGGGGCTGAACTGTTTCTATGGGGCTGAACTGTTTCTACGGGGCTGAACTGTTTCTATGGGGCTGAACTGTTTGTCCCTTTAACAGGAGATGATGAAGGAGGATGTGGTGTGTGAGCCCGTTGCCATGGACAGTGAGGACGTCTTGTTCCTGCTCTATACGTCAGGCAGCACAGGGAAACCTAAGGGTCTGGTTCATACACAGGCTGGTTACCTGCTGTACACCTCCCTGACACACAGGGTGAGGGTCTGGTTCATACACAGGCTGGTTACCTGCTGTACACCGCCCTGACACACAGGGTGAGGGTCTGGTTCATACACAGGCTGGTTACCTGCTGTACACCGCCCTGACACACAGGCTGAGGGTCTGGTTACCTGCTGTACACCTCCCTGACACACAGGGTGAGGGTCTGGTTCATACACAGGCTGGTTACCTGCTGTACACCGCCCTGACACACAGGGTGAGGGTCTGGTTCATACACAGGCTGGTTACCTGCTGTACACCGCCCTGACACACAGGGTGAGGGTCTGTTTACCTGCTGTACACCTCCCTCACACACAGGGTGAGGGTCTGGTAAACACACACACACACACACACACACACACACACACACACACACACACACACACACACACACACACACACACACACACACACACACACACACACACACACACACACACACACACACACACACACACGGCTAACCTTCAACCAGCTAAACAGCTGCTCTTAGTTACCTTTCCTTTCCAACATGGCTAACCTTTAAACAGCTAAACAGCTGCTCTTAGTTACCTTTCCTTTTCAACACGGCTAACCTTTAAACAGCTAAACAGCTGCTCTTAGTTACCTTTCCTTTCCAACACGGCTAATCTTTAACCAGCTAAACAGCTGCTCTTAGTTACCTTTCCTTTCCAACATGGCTAACCTTTAAACAGCTAAACAGCTGCTCTTAGTTACCTTTCCTTTCCAACACGGCTAACCTTTAACCAGCTAAACAGCTGCTCTTAGTTACCTTTCCTTTCCAACACGGCTAACCTTTAAACAGCTAAACAGCTGCTCTTAGTTACCTTTCCTTTCCAACACGGCTAACCTTTAAACAGCTAAACAGCTGCTCTTAGTTACCTTTCCTTTCCAACACGGCTAACCTTTAAACAGCTAAACAGCTGCTCTTAGTTACCTTTCCTTTCCAACACGGCTAACCTTTAAACAGCTAAACAGCTGCTCTTAGTTACCTTTCCTTTCCAACACGGCTAACCTTTAAACAGCTAAACAGCTGCTCTTAGTTACCTTTCCTTTCCAACACGGCTAACCTTTAAACAGCTAAACAGCTGCTCTTAGTTACCTTACCAACATGGCTATCCTTTAACCAGCTAAACAGCTGCTCTTAGTTACCTTTCCTTTCCAACACGGCTAACCTTTAAACAGCTAAACAGCTGCTCTTAGTTACCTTACCAACATGGCTAACCTTTAACCAGCTAAACAGCTGCTCTTAGTTACTTTCCTTTCCAACATGGCTAACCTTTAAACAGCTAAACAGCTGCTCTTAGTTACCTTTCCTTTCCAACATGGCTAACCTTTAACCAGCTAAACAGCTGCTCTTAGTTACCTTTCCTTTCCAACATGGCTAACCTTTAAACAGCTAAACAGCTGCTCTTAGTTACCTTTTCTTTCCAACACGGCTAACCTTTAAACAGCTAAACAGCTGCTCTTAGTTACCTTTTCTTTCCAACACGGCTAACCTTTAAACAGCTAAACAGCTGCTCTTAGTTACCTTTCCTTTCCAACACGGCTAACCTTTAAACAGCTAAACAGCTGCTCTTAGTTACCTTTTCTTTCCAACATGGCTAACCTTTAACCAGCTAAACAGCTGCTCTTAGTTACCTTTCTAGTTAATAGGCTAAGTTAGAGATGAACTTCCTCTTCCAATTAAAGTTAAGGGAGGTCAAAATAATGAACATCTATCTACCAAATCTATTCGTTTTAAAATGTTAATGACTTCTCCTTGCCATTATCATTCACCTGATGATAAGACAAGATGTAAAATATATATTTTTTTATGTTAACATCCAGTGTGACGAGGGACCCTGAGTCTCCGGTTTACCTGGGTGGGTTGAAGACCCCTGAGTCTCCGGTTTACCTGGGTGGGTTGAAGACCCCTGAGTCTCCGGTTTACCTGGGTGGGTTGAAGACCCCTGAGTCTCCGGTTTACCTGGGTGGGTTGAAGACTCCTGAGTCTCCGGTTTACCTGGGTGGGTTGAAGACCCCTGAGTCTCCGGTTTACCTGGGTGGGTTGAAGACCCCTGAGTCTCCGGTTTACCTGGGTGGGTTGAAGACTCCTGAGTCTCCGGTTTACCTGGGTGGGTTGAAGACCCCTGAGTCTCCGGTTTACCTGGGTGGGTTGAAGACTCCTGAGTCTCCGGTTTACCTGGGTGGGTTGAAGACCCCTGAGTCTCCGGTTTACCTGGGTGGGTTGAAGACCCCTGAGTCTCCGGGTTTACCTGGGTGGGTTGAAGACCCCTGAGTCTCCGGGTTTACCTCGGTGGGTTGAAGACCCCTGAGTCTCCTGTTTACCTGGGTGGGTTGAAGACCCCTGAGTCTCCGGTTTACCTAACCTCTTTCCTCTATCGTCTCCTTCAGTATGTGTTCAACTACCATGACGGGGATGTGTTTGGCTGTGTGGCGGACATCGGCTGGATAACAGGTCACAGCTACATCGTCTATGGCCCTCTGTGTAATGGAGGAACCACCGTTCTGTTTGAGAGTACACCAGTATACCCCAACCCAGGTGACAATAGACTACTAAGGTTTTTTACAACCTGTACTTCAACGTGTTTACAACTTAAATCTGAACTCACCATTCCACTATAAATATAACTCCCTTGCGTATATTCAGTAGGCGGCCTACACTCTTAGGAAAAAGGTGCTATCTAGAACCTAAAAGGGGTCTTTGGCTGTCCCCATAGGAGAACCCTTTGAAGAACCATTTTTGGTTCCCGTTTGGTTTCCAGGTAGAACCCTTTTGAGTTCCATGTAAAAACCCTTTCCACATAGGGTTCTACATGGAACCCAAAAGAGTTCTACCTGGAACCAAAAAGGGAACCAGGAAAGGTTCTCCTATGGGAACAGCCAAAGACCCCTTTTGGAACCCTTTTCTTCTAAGAGTATTCTGTCATTGAGAGAACATTTCTGTCTTGTGAAAAGTTCAGCATTGAGGCCTGTAAGACACAACAAAAGTTTTAGGCCCAAACATTAGGTTTTATGCGCTGCCTAGCAATGTGTAAAATAAGTTAACATATTAGAACAGTTCTCTGTATGTTCTGTGAATGAACCTTTTCTGTCTTCTAAAGAGTGACAGTACGACACCATCACATCTGGTGATGTTACAGGCAGGTACTGGGAGATGGTGGAGAGGCTGGGGATCAACCAGTTTTACGGTGCTCCCACGGCCATCAGGCTGCTGCTGAAATACGGAGACGAGTGGGTGCAGAACTACAACCGCTCCTCCTTAAAAACCCTGGGCTCTGGTAGGTCAAACCTTACAACAACAGGACTCTCTTTCTCCTTTTTATGTTGAGAATGGTGGCGAAGGAGATGGCTGACGTTTTACAATCCCGTAACCAATTGGGATATTGTTTTTTTTGGCGTTATTTGTAGCTTATTTTGTATAATGTTTCTGACACTTTGTTTTATGACTTCTGCTGTTTCATTATTTGTAACTTTAAATGTTTTTTTTAATGTTTTACTTATCTACTTTTTACTAAACACTTTTACTTCTTAAAAAAGTATTAAGGCATTCTTGGTTAAGGGCTGGTAAGTAAGCATTTCACTGTAAGGTCTACACCTGTTGTAATCATTGTATTCGGCACACGTGACAAACGTGGAGAATATCCTGTTGGATACCATACACCCCATAGACAATAGCCCTGGGGTGCTGTCTCCCTGTGGTGCTGTTAACCCTGTGGTGCTGTCTTCCTGGGGTGCTGTCTCCCTGGGGTGCTGTCTCCCCTGTGGTGCTGTCTCCCTGTGGTGGTGCTGTCTCCCTGTGGTGCTGTTAACCCTGTGGTGCTGTTAACCCTGTGGTGCTGTTAACCCTGTGGTGCTGTCTCCCTGGGTTGCTGTCTCCCTGGGTTGCCTTCTCCCTGTGGTGCTGTCTCCCTGTGGTGCTGTCTCCCTGTGGTGCTGTCTCCCTGTGGTGCTGTCTCCCTGGGGTGCTGTTAACCCTGTCCTTTCCTGTTTCCTCTGCAGTGGGTGAACCCATCAACACAGAAGCTTGGGAGTGGTACCATCGGGTGGTGGGGGACGGACGCTGCCCTGTGGTCGACACCTGGTGGCAGACAGGTAATGACTGACCTTTAACCTTGCTACTTAAAACGTAGATTTACTACAACTTAATTTCTTACACAGAATGTGTGTATGCAGAATACTGTATGAGATCAGGATGTTTCTTAAAATGCGCAAGCACGCAAGTTTGAGCACGGGAGGGAAACCAAAGTATTCGAAACAGAGCATGGAGGGCACTTCTCGCAAAGAAATATGACTTAACCATGTCAAAAAAATGAAGCTCATTTTAAAAAAAATCAATGGCAGCCATTATTTGAGCTGAAGCGAGAGAAAATACACTCAGACTTCGGAATGACATGTTGCCTATTCACATCTTGTATGTTGCCTGACGACAGTATTTCATCTGGATACGTTAATAAACACATGTTTTTTTTTGTTTATTTATTTTATTTTTTTACCCGCCTACGTACCTTATATAGCAAGCCCATAATAAGCCAATAGGGATAACTGGCTAGCTACTAGTACTGTTAGCTAGCCAGATAGCAACAAAGAATTGTTAGCTAGCTACCCATAGACATCTATCTGGCATATTATTAGATTTAGGTCATGTTATTAAACTATTAAACTATCTGGTTAGCTACATTATTACGATTCACGTATAGCTAATTGACAGTTATGTAAAACAGTTGCTTAGTGTATATCTTGTTTCGTCTCTATTGCCATTGTTGTCCTGGCTGGAAGACGGTTCAGTGAATGGGTACTGTAAGTACATAGTAAGCCAATAGGGCTAACTGGCTAGCTAGCTAGCCATAAAGAATTGGTAGCTACCCACAAAAAAATGATCTACTTTGCATAACATTCGTTTTAGGTCATTTTTTGGCTGTTTAACTAGCTGGCTAGCTAGATTATTACGATTCACATATCTAGCTGATAATTATGAAGTAAAACGCTTGCTTTGAAGATATATCTTGTTTTGGTCTCTGTTGTTGTCATTGTCCTGGCTGGAAGAAGGTTTAGTGAATGGGGAGGTGCAGTCTGAGGTAATACAGTAGGGGGAGTGCTGAGGTAATACAGTAGGGGGAGTGCTGCTCAGCATGAGGTAATACAGTAGGGGGAGTGCTGAGGTAATACAGTAGGGGAGTGCTGCTCAGTGTGAGGTAATACAGTAGGGGAGTGCTGCTCAGCGTGAGATAATACAGTAGGGGGAGTGCTGCTCGGCGTGAGGTAATACAGTAGGGGAGTGCTGCTCAGCGTGAGGTAATACAGTAGGGGGAGTGCTGCTCAGCGTGAGGTAATACAGTAGGGGAGTGCTGCTCAGCGTGAGGTAATACAGTAGGGGAGTGCTGCTCAGCGTGAGGTAATACAGTAGGGGGAGTGCTGCTCAGCGTGAGGTAATACAGTAGGGGAGGCTGCTCAGTGCTGCTCAGCGTGAGGTAATACAGTAGGGGTAGTGCTGCTCAGCGTGAGGTAATACAGTAGGGGAGTGCTGCTCAGCGTGAGGTAATACAGTAGGGGAGGAGGTGCAGCGTGAGGTAATACAGTAGGGGAGTGCTGAGGTAATACAGTAGGGGAGGAGGTGCAGCGTGAGGTAATACAGTAGGGGAGTGCTGAGGTAATACAGTAGGGGAGTGCTGCTCAGCGTGAGGTAATACAGTAGGGGGAGTGCTGCTCAGCGTGAGGTAATACAGTAGGGGAGTGCTGCTCAGCGTGAGGTAATACAATAGGGGAGGAGGTGCAGCGTGAGGTAATACAGTAGGGGAGTGCTGAGGTAATACAGTAGGGGAGTGCTGAGGTAATACAGTAGGGGGAGTGCTGCTCAGCGTGAGGTAACACAGTAGGGGTAGTGCTGCTCAGCGTGAGGTAATACAGTAGGGGAGTGCTGCTGCGTGAGCGTGAGGTAATACAGTAGGGGGAGTGTGAGGTATACAGTAGGGGGAGTGCTGCTCAGCGTGAGGTAATACAGTAGAGGGAGTGCTGCTCAGCATGAGGTAATACAGTAGGGGAGGAGCAGCGTGAGGTAATACAGTAGGGGGAGTGCTGCTCAGCGTGAGGTAATACAGTAGGGGGAGTGCTGCTCGGCGTGAGGTAATACAGTAGGGGAGTGCTGCTCAGCGTGAGGTAATACAGTAGGGGAGTGCTGCTCAGCGTGAGGTAATACAGTAGGGGAGTGCTGCTCAGTGTGAGGTAATACAGTAGGGGGAGTGCTGCTCAGCGTGAGGTAATACAGTAGGGGGAGTGTGAGGTAATACAGTAGGGGAGTGTGAGGTATACAGTAGGGGAGTGCTGCTCAGCGTGAGGTAATACAGTAGAGGGAGTGCTGCTCAGCGTGAGGTAATACAGTAGGGGGAGTGCTGCTCAGCATGAGGTAATACAGTAGGGGGAGGAGCAGCGTGAGGTAATACAGTAGGGGAGTGCTGCTCAGCGTGAGGTAATACAGTAGGGGAGTGCTGCTCGGCGTGAGGTAATACAGTAGGGGAGTGCTGCTCAGCGTGAGGTAATACAGTAGGGGAGTGCTGCTCAGCGTGAGGTAATACAGTAGGGGGAGTGCTGCTCAGTGTGAGGTAATACAGTAGGGGAGTGCTGCTCAGCGTGAGGTAATACAGTAGGGGAGTGTGAGGTAATACAGTAGGGGGAGTGCTGAGGTAATACAGTAGGGGGAGTGCTGCTCAGCGTGAGGTAATACAGTAGGGGAGTGCTGAGGTAATACAGTAGGGGAGTGCTGCTCGGCGTGAGGTAATACAGTAGGGGAGTGCTGCTCAGCGTGAGGTAATACAGTAGGGGAGTGCTGCTCAGCGTGAGGTAATACAGTAGTGGAGTGCTGAGGTAATACAGTAGGGGGAGTGCTGAGGTAATACAGTAGGGGGAGTGCTGAGGTAATACAGTAGGGGGAGTGCTGAGGTAATACAGTAGGGGGAGTGCTGCTCAGCGTGAGGTAATACAGTAGGGGGAGTGTGAGGTAATACAGTAGGGGGAGTGTTTCTCAAATGTATAGTTTTATGTGTTCTCCTCACTCTCGTACCTCACGAGAACGTACTCAAGAGAACGTGGTCGGAGAATGCGCTCGGGGCATATTGAGTATGCATATTGAGAAACAGCCCATGTGACAACCTGAAGGGACAGCTCAACCTAGTGTTGCAAACACTGTAAACATAGCTCTGCAATGCTTATTGAAGTGCTTTTCGGTTCTTGTTTAGTCCCCTTTTTAAGGAAAAACGGTTCCCTCAGTACTAGTTCTTATGAAGGGGCTTTTTTTTATAGCTTCTTTTGTTAATATATAATAATAATATATGCCATTTAGCAGACGCTTTTATCCAAAGCGACTTACAGTCATGTGTGCATACATTCTACGTATGGGTGGTCCCAGGGATCGAACCCACTACCCTGGCGTTACAAGCGCCATGCTCTACCAACTGAGCTACAGAAGGACCGTTGAGGGGGGGGGGGGGTATTTTCTTTGTATCACAGACCATTGTTGTAGATTAGTGTACTGTACAGTGTGAGCTGGTCTGTCTGAGTTGGGTCTACTGCTCTGTGTGGAGCTGGTCTGGTTGTCTGCCAACATAAACACAATCAGAAATGTTGAGTTGGTGAACTTTCTAGGGAGTGCTTTTTAACCACCAGGAAAAACAATCAGTCTTAAAGGGGAGAGTCTGGTCCGATCATCTCATCAAGAAATATACTATTACGTACGCACGAACACACATAACCACACACACAGACACACTCTACACACCCTGCTCTCCGGCCAATCGAATTAAAAACATTTTTTATCCCTTCTGGACTGCATCAAAACAGATGTTATTTTAATACTGCCAGATATCTGACCCCAGAGCGGCAGCAGCAGAGGCAGACAGAGGAACTTGGAAACAAACACTTTGCAGCAATACAATTTCACTCTCTCTCCTTGTTCTTTGTGACTGTAAGTCGCTCCGGATAAGAGTGTCTGCTAAAAGACTAAAATGTCAAATGTTCTCTCTTTCTTTCCTTTTTTTTGCTCTGAGGGCTCACCACCAGTACATTAGCTAGCCTGCTCTGAGGGCTCACCACCAGTACATTAGCTAGCCTGCTCTGAGGGCTCACCACCAGTACATTAGCTAGCCTGCTCTGAGGGCTCACCACCAGTACATTAGCTAGCCTGCTCTGAGGGCTCACCACCAGTACATTAGCTAGCCTGCTCTGAGGGCTCACCACCAGTACATTAGCTAGCCTGCTCTGAGGGCTCCCCACCAGTACATTAGCTAGCCTGCTCTGAGGGCTCCCCACCAGTACATTAGCTAGCCTGCTCTGAGGGCTCACCACCAGTACATTAGCTAGCCTGCTCTGAGGGCTCCCCACCAGTACATTAGCTAGCCTGCTCTGAGGGCTCCCCACCAGTACATTAGCTAGCCTGCTCTGAGGGCTCACCACCAGTACATTAGCTAGCCTGCTCTGAGGGCTCCCCACCAGTACATTAGCTAGCCTGCTTTGAGGGCTCCCCACCAGTACATTAGCTAGCCTGCTCTGAGGGCTCACCACCAGTACATTAGCTAGCCTGCTCTGAGGGCTCCCCACCAGTACATTAGCTAGCCTGCTTTGAGGGCTCCCCACCAGTACCTTAGCTAGCCTGCTCTGAGGGCTCACCACCAATTACATTGTACATTAGCTAGCCTGCTCTGAGGGCTCACCACCAGTACATTAGCTAGCCTGCTCTGAGGGCTCCCCACCAGTACCTTAGCTAGCCTGCTCTGAGGGCTCACCACCAATTACATTGTACATTAGCTAGCCTGCTCTGAGGGCTCACCACCAGTACATTAGCTAGCCTGCTCTGAGGGCTCCCCACCAGTACCTTAGCTAGCCTGCCCTGATGGCTCACCACCAGTTACATTGTACATTAGCTAGCCTGCTCTGAGGGCTCACCACCAGTTACATTGTACATTAGCTAGCCTGCTCTGAGGGCTCACCACCAGTTACATTGTACATTAGCTAGCCTGCTCTGAGGGCTCACCACCAGTTACATTGTACATTAGCTAGCCTGCTCTGAGGGCTCACCACCAGTTACATTGTACATTAGCTAGCCTGCTCTGAGGGCTCACCACCAGTTACATTGTACATTAGCTAGCCTGCTCTGAGGGCTCACCACCAGTTACATTGTACATTAGCTAGCCTGCTCTGAGGGCTCACCACCAGTTACATTGTACATTAGCTAGCCTGCTCTGAGGGCTCACCACCAGTTACATTGTACATTAGCTAGCTTTCCATACTTTCTCTTTTTGTTTGAATAGAAAGCTATATCGTTTGCTGCATTGTAACCAATACTATCATTACGTCAGTGGAAAATAGCTAACAATAACAGGCCTGTAACAAATGTTCTTCCACTAAATTAGTTTAGCGCAGGGCAATAAAAACATGTTTTTAAAACCATATCTGATTTGAGGCTAATCTAACAAAAATTCAGGTTGACCTTATATATTTCACCAAATTACAGTCATTGAGTAATTAAAATAAATTCACCGGAATAATGTTAATTATCACACAAGGGGCATATTAAAGGGGCAATCTGGGATTGGTACATCAATTTTGAGACTTTTAAATGAATGATGTATTACCATTTGTTGTTGTTTCAATCCCAGGCTGTTCCTTTAATATGTATAATTAAACATGCATAATTTAGCATGGAGCATTAATGACACAGATATAACCCAAATACCCTGCCTCAGAACAGAGGATTATGTCATTATGTCCAGATTTTCCAATTAGCACTAAATTGCATTATTGGTAATTGCTGGCAGTTTGATCTATGTGCAAAAAAAGTCCATTACAGGGGCAAATAAGGAGATACTGCACTGTAAAATGATCAGGACCCATAGTAGTGCACTACTTTAGACCAGGACCCATAGTAGTGCACTACTTTAGATCAGGACCCATAGTAGTGCACTACTTTAGACCAGGACCCATAGTAGTGCACTACTTTAGACCAGGACCCATAGTAGTGCACTACTTTAGACCAGGACCCATAGTAGTGCACTACTTTAGACCAGGACCCATAGTAGTGCACTACTTTAGACCAGGACCCATAGTAGTGCACTCTAAAGGGAATATGGTGCCATTTGGGACTCAATCCTCTGTCAGACCAGCTCCACACCAGCCAGATTAGCAGGGTAGATCAGCCGATTAGTAGATTAGCATGGCCTGGTCGCAGGATAGAGTCAAACCTAATTGCATTTAATTGACTTTTAACATGGCCGTAATTCTCTCATCGACATCTGTAGTTAAAGGATCCAGACTTATTATGCTGACAGACTGACAAACTGGTTGTTTACAAAAACTTGTTCTGGTTCTCTTTGCCGTCTCCTTTTTCCTCGTCAACCTTTAATCTCCTCTTAACTTTCTCTAGTTTTTTATTTATTGATTGTGTTTTTTTAGGGGGAAGATCAGCTTTAACAATTGCAGATAGATTGTTGCTTCCATCAATGTAATTGTCTGCATCATTTCCAATCCCCCATATATTTGTTGGCTAAATCTATGTATAAAATCTATGTATTATTTTACATATATATTTCTTTAAATATATTTTCCTTCTTTATTATTTTCCACTAACCTACCATCCTTAATTGTAGAATTTACTCTAGTCTTTATACTGTGCCATTTTGTTTTTGGGATCTCTTCAGGGGCCACAACAATATGGTGTGGTCAAAGTTTAGGCCTTGTTCAAAACCTTGAAAAGACATTCGCCTATTCAGTCAAATCCCGATCAGTGAAGAGAGCACTTTCCAGTGTTCATATAGGGCTTTAGATTCCTTAGAAAATCAGTTCTCTCTCATCGCCGTATTATTCCCGTCTCTCCAGAGACCGGCGGGATCTGTATCGCTCCCAGGCCGTCGGACCCAGAGGCGGAGATCGTTCCGGGCATGGCCATGCGTCCGTTTTACGGGATCAAGCCGGCACTGCTGGACACTGAGGTAGTGACTGGCGATGGCGTGCTAGTCCATTGAGGGGGGGGAGGGGCTCTCTCTCTCCCCTCCTCTCTCTCTCTCTCTCTCTCTCTCTCTCTCTCTCTCTCTCTCTCTCTCTCTCTCTCTGTGGAGCGGAGTGGAGTGTGGAGCGGAGTGTGGAGCGGAGTTTGGAGTGGAGTGTGGAGCGGAGTGTGGAGCGGAGCGGAGTGTGGAGTGGAGTGGAGTTTGGAGCGGAGTGGAGTGTGGAGCGGAGTGGAGTGGAGTGTGGAGCGGAGTGGAGTGGAGTGTGGAGCGGAGTGGAGTGTGGAGCGGAGTGTGGTCGAGCAGGTAACACTCTCCCCTCCTCTCTCTCTCTCTCTCTCTCTCTCTCTCTCTCTGTGGAGCGGAGTGGAGTGTGGAGTGGAGTGTGGAGCGGAGTGGAGTGTGGAGCGGAGTTTGGAGTGGAGTGTGGAGTGGAGTGTGGAGCGGAGTGGAGTGTGGAGCGGAGTGGAGTGTGGAGCGGAGTTTGGAGTGGAGTGTGGAGTGGAGTGTGGAGCGGAGCGGAGTGTGGAGTGGAGTGGAGTTTGGAGTGGAGTGGAGTGTGGAGCGGAGTGGAGTGTGGAGCGGAGCGGAGTGGAGTGTGGAGCGGAGTGGAGTGTGGAGCGGAGTGTGGTCGAGCAGGTAACACTCTCTCCTCCGGAACCACATGACTCCTGCTGTGACGAGGATCCCTGTTCAATCCCCTACGCATTTCTGTCTCCTGTCAGAAAAACAATAAAATACGTAAGGAGTTTGGATTTTTTTTCTTCTAAATAGTAATGTTGTGTATCCAGGGTGAAGTGCTGAGTTCCAATGATTCGACTGGAGCTTTGTGTATCTCCCAGGCCTGGCCTGGTATGGCCCGGACAATCCACAACCACCACCAGAGATTCACAGAGACATATTTTCAGCCATATCCAGGTACAGACAAACCAACCCATCCAGAATTTAAAAACTAGCGTTCTACAAACTAGCGTTCTGCTCAATTTCCTGTCTTTCTCAGACTGAGACTAGCACTCTGCTATAATCAATACTGTCCCCTAAATTGCGCCACGCCACTATTAGGTTTCTTCTTCACCGGTGACGGTGCTCACCGCTCCAAGGAAGGCTATTACCAGATCGTCGGCCGTCTCGACGATGTCATCAACGTGAGCGGTCACCGGCTTGGGACTGCGGAACTAGAGGATGTGGTGGTATGTACGATCATAATGATGTTTGTTTTAGGTTGTTAATTTGACAATAAAAAAAATATTTAAAAAAACAAGCACACATAACATTTGAAAAAGCCATACATAATCATGGATGATAACACACAATACAGTCTGGGACTTATTTCCATTGTTAAATCATGGAGGATAACACACAATACAGTCTGGGACTTATTTCCATTGTTAAATCATGGAGGATAACACACAATACAGTCTGGGACTTATTTCCATTGTTAAATCATGGAGGATAACACACAATACAGTCTGGGACTTATTTCCATTGTTAAATCATGGAGGATAACACACAATGGGACTTATTTCCATTGTTAAATCATGGAGGATAACACACAATACAGTCTGGGACTTATTTCCATTGTTAAATCATGGAGGATAACACACAATACAGTTATTTCCATGGGACTTCTGGGATTTCCATTGTTAAATCATGGAGGATAACACACAATACAGTCTGGGACTTATAAATCATGGAGGATAACACACAATACAGTCTGGGACTTATTTCCATTGTTAAATCATGGAGGATAACACACAATACAGTCTGGGACTTATTTCCATTGTTAAATCATGGAGGATAACACACAATACAGTCTGGGACTTATTTCCATTGTTAAATCATGGAGGATAACACACAATACAGTCTGGGACTTATTTCCATTGTTAAATCATGGAGGATAACACACAATACAGTCTGGGACTTATTTCCATTGTTAAATCATGGAGGATAACACACAATACAGTCTGGGACTTATTTCCATTGTTAAATCATGGAGGATAACACACAATACAGTCTGGGACTTATTTCCATTGTTAAATCATGGAGGATAACACACAATACAGTCTGGGACTTATTTCCATTGTTAAATCATGGAGGATAACACACAATACAGTCTGGGACTTATTTCCATTGTTAAATCATGGAGGATAACACACAATACAGTCTGGGACTTATTTCCATTGTTAAATCATGGAGGATAACACACATACAGTCTGGGACTTATTTCCATTGTTAAATCATGGAGGATAACACACAATACAGTCTGGGACTTATTTCCATTGTTAAATCATGGAGGATAACACACTTATAAAGTCTAGGGACTTATTTCCATTGTTAAATCATGGAGGATAACACACTGGGACTTATTTCCATTGTTAAATCATGGAGGATAACACACAATACAGTCTTATTTCCATTGTTAAATCATGTTAAATCATGGGACTTATTTCCATTGTTAAATCATGATAACACACAATACAGTCTGGGACTTATTTCCATTGTTAAATCATGGAGAATAACACACTATAAAGTCTAACTTATTTCCATTGTTAAATCAAATAACATGGAGTTAAATCATGGATATAACACACAATACTTAGTCTGGGACTTATTTCCATTGTTAAATCATGGAGGATAACACACAATACAGTCTGGGACTTATTTCCATTGTTAAATCATGGAGGATAACACACTATACACATTGTTAAATCATGGAGGATAACAGTCTGGGACTTATTTCCATTGTTAAATCATGGAGGATAACACACAATACAGTCTGGGACTTATTTCCATTGTTAAATCATGGAGGATAACACACAATACAGTCTGGGACTTATTTCCATTGTTAAATCATGGAGAATAACACACTATAAAGTCTAGGACTTATTTCCATTGTTAAATCATGGAGAATAACACACAATAACACACTATTTCCATTGTTAAATCATGGAGGAATAACAGTCTAGGACTTATTTCCATTGTTAAATCATGGAGAATAACACACTATAAAGTCTAGGACTTATTTCCATTGTTAAATCATGGAGAATAACACACTATAAAGTCTAGGACTTATTTCCATTGTTAAATCATGGAGAATAACACACTATAAAGTCTAGGACTTATTTCCATTGTTAAATCATGGAGGATAACACACAATACAGTCTGGGACTTATTTCCATTGTTAAATCATGGAGGATAACACACAATACAGTCTGGGACTTATTTCCATTGTTAAATCATGGAGAATAACACACAATACAGTCTGGGACTTATTTCCATTGTTAAATCATGGAGAATAACACACAATACAGTCTGGGACTTATTTCCATTGTTAAATCATGGAGAATAACACACTATAAAGTCTAGGACTTATTTCCATTGTTAAATCATGGAGGATAACACACAATACAGTCTGGGACTTATTTCCATTGTTAAATCATGGAGAATAACACACTATAAAGTCTAGGACTTATTTCCATTGTTAAATCATGGAGGATAACACACTATAAAGTCTAGGACTTATTTCCATTGTGGTCCTCTTGAGACAAGATGGTGATGTGACCAAAAATAACTTCACGATCAGCGGTGTAGCAGAGAGTAAACGCACGTACCCCATCTTTTACAGAAAAACACATTTGAATTGTACCTTTATTTAACCAGGCAGGTCAGTTAAGAACAAATTCTTATTTTCAATGACGGCCTAGGAACAGTGGGTTAACTGCCTGGTCAGGGGATTTGAACTTGCAACCTTCTGGTAACTAGTCCACCACTAGGCTACCCAGCCGCCCCCCCTGCTGCATTGAATGTATAGGGAGCATTACTTTAATTGGACGGATCCATAATAAAAATGCAAACAATCACCATGAACGGCGGTCAGCGTTTACCCAATTTTATTTTTACCACGACATCACTGATCACGATCATGAGTCCAAATGTTCCTATCAAAATAACTTCTTATTGCAGGACTTTACCCGAGTCTATACAAAAATCAGCTGAAATGATAAGCTTACCGTATAAATGTCGCTTATCGTATAAATGTCCTTGTCGACGTTATTAACAGTTGGAACTGATTCCATGGCATTCTCTCCTAGAACCAGTGTCCTGGAGTGGCTGAGTCTGCTGCGATTGGCTACTCCCATGACATCAAAGGAGAGGGTGAGTGACATCGTGGAACTTTGACGTGCACCATGGTTACATGATTCAAGGAAATGTATCAACAACCAGGGTTGCCTAGGTTACGTTCTAAATGTAATCTGTTTCAGTTAATAGGTACCTGTCCAAAATTGTAATCCATAACGTAATTTATGGATTAGCCAAACTCAGTAACGTAATCTGATGACTTTCAGTTACTTTTAGGTGACTTTCCATTTAAGAGGCATTAGAAGAAGACAAAGGAACCTTTAAACACATTTGGGTGTGTCATCATAGTGGTCTCTGATTGGTGGTCATCATTTGGTGTGTCATCATAGTGGTCTCTGATTGGTGGTCATCATCTGGTGTGTCATCATAGTGGTCTCTGATTGGTGGTCATCCTCTGGTGTGTGATCATAGTGGTCTCTGATTGGTAGTCATCATCTGGTGTGTCATCATAGTGTTCTCTGATTGGTAGTCATCATCTGGTGTGTCATCATAGTGGTCTCTGATTGGTAGTCATCATCTGGTGTGTCATCATAGTGGTCTCTGATCATCTGGTGTGTCATCATAGTGGTCTCTGATTGGTGGTCATCATCTGGTGTGTCATCATAGTGGTCTCTGATTGGTGGTTATCATCTGGTGTGTCATCATAGTGGTCTCTGATTGGTGGTCATCATCTGGTGTGTCTTCATAGTGGTCTCTGATTGGTAGTTATCATCTGGTGTGTCATCATAGTGGTCTCTGATTGGTAGTCATCATCTGGTGTGTCATCATAGTGTTCTCTGATTGGTAGTCATCATCTGGTGTGTCATCATAGTGGTCTCTGATTGGTAGTCATCATCTGGTGTGTCATCATAGTGGTCTCTGATCATCTGGTGTGTCATCATAGTGGTCTCTGATCATCTGGTGTGTCATCATAGTGGTCTCTGATTGGTGGTCATCATTTGGTGTGTCATCATAGTGGTCTCTGACTGGTAGTCATCATCTGGTGTGTCATCATAGTGGTCTCTGATCATCTGGTGTGTCATCATAGTGGTCTCTGATCATCTGGTGTGTCATCATAGTGGTCTCTGATTGGTGGTCATCATCTGGTGTGTCATCATAGTGGTCTCTGATTGGTGGTCATCATCTGGTGTGTCATCATAGTGGTCTCTGACTGGTAGTCATCATCTGGTGTGTCATCATAGTGGTCTCTGATCATCTGGTGTGTCATCATAGTGGTCTCTGATTGGTGGTCATCATCTGGTGTGTCATCATAGTGGTCTCTGATTGGTGGTCATCATCTGGTGTGTCATCATAGTGGTCTCTGATTGGTGGTCAGACTCACTCAGGTGAAACAAACTTAAACGTGCTCCTTTTGTCAGTGCTGAATTGAATGTCACTGAGAAATGCTAAATGACTTAAATGTAAAACAGAAAGGTGTCATGTATTTTTTAACAAACATCCTTTCTGAATTTAAAAGTAATCCAAGAAGTAATCCTCTAGTTTTTCCAAAGTAATCTGATTACAATATTATGGCTGGTAATGTAACTAATTAGTTCGTTTGTTAAATAATATATATATCTTTTTCAGTTTGTAATCAGATTACAAGTAATCCGCCCCTCCCCTACCCGACTGCAGTTTGTAATCAGATGACAAGTAATCCGCCCCTCCCCTACCCGACTGCAGTTTGTAATCAGATTACAAGTAATCCGCCCCTCCCCTACCCGACTGCAGTTTGTAATCAGATTACAAGTAATCCGCCCCTCCCCTACCCGACTGCAGTTTGTAATCAGATTACAAGTAATCCGCCCTCCCCTACCCGACTGCAGTTTGTAATCAGATGACAAGTAATCCGCCCCTCCCCTACCCGACTGCAGTTTGTAATCAGATTACAAGTAATCCGCCCCTCCCCTACCCGACTGCAGTTTGTAATCAGATTACAAGTAATCCGCCCCTCCCCTACCCGACTGCAGTTTGTAATCAGATTACAAGTAATCCGCCCCTCCCCTACCCGACTGCAGTTTGTAATCAGATTACAAGTAATCCGCCCCTCCCCTACCCGACTGCAGTTTGTAATCAGATTACAAGTAATCCGCCCCTCCCCTACCCGACTGCAGTTTGTAATCAGATGACAAGTAATCCGCCCCTCCCCTACCCGACTGCAGTTTGTAATCAGATGACAAGTAATCCGCCCCTCCCTACCACTGCAGTTTGTAATCAGATTACAAGTAATCCGCCCTCCCCTACCCGACTGCAGTTTGTAATCAGATTACAAGTAATCCTTCCCCTACCCGACTGCAGTTTGTAATCAGATGACAAGTAATCCGCCCCTCCCCTACCCGACTGCAGTTTGTAATCAGATTACAAGTAATCCGCCCCTCCCCTACCCGACAGTTTGTAATCAGACAAAATCCGCCCCTCCCCTACCCGACTGCAGTTTGTAATCAGATTACAAGTAATCCGCCCCTCCCCTTGCAGTTTGTAATCAGATGACAAGTAATCCGCCCCTCCCCTACCCGACTGCAGTTTGTAATCAGATTACAAGTAATCCGCCCCTCCCCTACCCGACTGCAGTTTGTAATCAGATTACAAGTAATCCGCCCCTCCCCTACCCGACTGCAGTTTGTAATCAGATTACAAGTAATCCGCCCCTCCCCTACCCGACTGCAGTTTGTAATCAGATGACAAGTAATCCGCCCCTCCCCTACCCGACTGCAGTTTGTAATCAGATGACAAGTAATCCGCCCCTCCCCTACCCGACTGCAGTTTGTAATCAGATGACAAGTAATCCGCCCCTCCCCTACCCGACTGCAGTTTGTAATCAGATGACAAGTAATCCGCCCCTCCCCTACCCGACTGCAGTTTGTAATCAGATTACAAGTAATCCGCCCCTCCCCTACCCGACTGCAGTTTGTAATCAGATTACAAGTAATCCGCCCCTCCCCTACCCGACTGGTTTGTAATCAGATTACAAGTAATCCGCCCCTCCCCTACCCGACTGCAGTTTGTAATCAGATTACAAGTAATCCGCCCACTCCCCTACCCGACTGCAGTTTGTAATCAGATTACAAGTAATCCGCCCCTCCCCTACCCGACTGCAGTTTGTAATCAGATTACAAGTAATCCGCCCCTCCCCTACCCGACTGCAGTTTGTAATCAGATTACAAGTAATCCGCCCCTCCCCTACCCGACTGCAGTTTGTAATCAGATTACAAGTAATCCGCCCCTCCCCTACCCGACTGCAGTTTGTAATCAGATTACAAGTAATCCGCCCCTCCCCTACCCTGTCGAGAACAAATATCCAGTTGACGTCTTTATTTCACCACCTTGATCCAAACAACTATACGTGAACTTGACATGACCTTTAAGTGACCTTGTGCAAATGACGTAGCATGTCATATGCTAGACAATAGTAAACAACAAACAGATATTCTAGATATATTTTGACCAATCAGATCACCTTTTTTTTTTGCCAATAATTGGGCAAAAGATCAGAATTGGACCGCCTGTGTAAACGCAGCCTTTACGGCCATATAGGTGATCTACTGTCCTCTTCTCTGACCAGGTGTGTATGTGTTTGTGGTGTTGAAGAAGGCAGTGATGGTTCAAGAGGATGTTCTAGCTCAGCAGATCAGAGAGATGGTGTCCAGGAGCATCGCCAAGTACGCCTGCCCAGACTTCATTCAGGTACCACTAATACTGGTAGTCTAGTGGGGTCCGTTCACACAATCTTTGAACTCTCTGAACCTTCCCTCAGAGAGACTGAAAAGCAGCTTCTATTTTAAGGCCATCAGACTGTGAAACAGCCACCACTAACATAGAGAGGCTGCTGCCAACATACAGACTCAAATCTCTGGCCACTTAAATAAATGGACTTAGTAAAGGTGTAACTAGTCACTTTAAACAACACCACTTTAATAATGTTTACATACCATACATTACTCATCTCATATGTATATACTGTACTCTATACCATCTACTGCATCTTGCCTATGCCGTTCGGCCATCGCTCATCCATATATTTATATGTACATATTCTTATTCATTCCTTTACACTTGTGTGTACTAGGGAGTTGTAGTGAAATTGTTAGATTACTTGTTGGTTATCACTGCACGGTCGGAACTAGAAGCACAAGCATTTCGCTAAACTCGCATTAACATCTGCTCACCATGTGTATGTGACCATGAGGTATAACATTAACATCTGCTCACCATGTGTATGTGACCATAACATTAACATCTGCTCACCATGTGTATGTGACCATGAGGTATAACATTAACATCTGCTAACCATGTGTATGTGACCATTAACATTTGCTAACCATGTGTATGTGACCAATAACATCTGCTAACCATGTGACCAATAACATCTGCTGACCATGTGTATGTGACCATTAACATCTGCTAACCATGTGACCAATAACATCTGCTGACCATGTGTATGTGACCATTAACATCTGCTAACCATGTGACCAATAACATCTGCTAACCATGTGTATGTGACCAATAACATCTGCTAACCATGTGTATGTGACCAATAACATCTGCTAACCATGTGACCAATAACATCTGCTAACCATGTGACCATTAACATCTGCTAACCATGTGTATGTGACCAATAACATCTGCTAACCATGTGACCAATAACATCTGCTAACCATGTGTATGTGGCCAATAACATCTGCTAACCATGTGCATGTGACCATTAACATCTGCTAACCATGTGTATGTGACCAATAACATCTGCTAACCATGTGACCAATAACATCTGCTAACCATGTGTATGTGACCATTAACATCTGCTCACCATGTGTATGTGATAAATCACATTTGATTTGCCTACTTTATACTTTAGACTGTCCTGAACATGACTTATAACATTAACAGACACAAACAGCTGGGTTGTGTTAAGTAGGTCACACTGTAGCAAAAAAACAAAAGCTGTGTTCTGGTAAACTTAAAGTAGTACCCTCCCCATTTCAAAACGTTTTTTTTTATTTAATGAAGGGAGGAAGGAAAGATGTACTTTTAAAGTTTTCAAAACGGGTCTTTTATCTCTGTAGGTGGTGAGGTGTCTGCCAAAGACTCGCTCGGGAAAAATCATGCGTCGCGTCCTGAGGAAGGTCGTAGAGCGGAACACGGACGAGCTGGGGGACCTCAGCACGCTAGACGACCCTGACTCCGTACACCAGGTCATCAGGGGTCACCGACGTCTCCGTGGCGACGGCAAACAGCATTAACAACAGGGTATTAAAGGGACACCACCAATTTATATATTTTTTGGGGGGGACGACAGAACAAAAAAAAATAGTTTTCAATGATATGGGGCTGGAGACAATGAATATGAGGTTAAACATAGATGACGTGTCCCTTTAAGTTATAGAACATTCAGATACAAATGTATTGTGACAGATGCTTCTGTCAGGACCAATAGAGAATCATCATACCAGTTGCATGCATTAGGTCCATGGGCAACATTCTGAATGTTTAACCACGTTGAATAGACCTCGGTAACTCTGCGTCCACATCCATTCCACAAACCACAGGGACGTGGAATACGCTGGGAGAACCTTGGATTTGTGTGTATTGTTGTGAATTGTTGGATACTACTGCACCTGTTGGAGCTAGGAACACAAGCATTTTCGCTACACCCGCAATAACATCTGCTAAATATGTGTATGTGACCCCAAAAAAACAGTTGTTTTGATATGAGAACCTAATTTTATTTTTTTTAATCAGTTAGTAAAATGGTCTTATTGCATGCTATTCTTCTTGCTCTATTTCTTAAGTGCCTGTTCTGGATTACTGTTTATGAATTGAGAAGAAAGGTATTTTTAGTATTGTATGGATGTTTAAGAGTTTTAAACTTCTGTTTTTAGTGCATGATGCAAAAGCAGATTATATAACTTAACTTTGTTTTATACAGATTATAATTTGAGTAATAAAGCAACAATAAGCAGCATTCTTTACTGGTCACTTCCTGTCTCATTAAAAATACACATTAAAAATAAACATTTTAATGTCAATTTAAAAAATTAACGACATGATCATACATCCCATTAAGACGTCAGTAAACAAAGACAGGCTCACAGCATCACCTTGACAACAGGCTCACAGCATCACCTTGACAACAGGCTCACAGCATCACCTTGACAACAGGCTCACAGCTTCACCTTGACAACAGGCTCACAGCATCACCTTGACAACAGGCTCACAGCATCACCTTGACAACAGGCTCACAGCATCACCTTGACAACAGGCTCACAGCATCACCTTGACAACAGGCTCACAGCATCACCTTGACAACAGGCTCACAGCTTCACCTTGACAACTGGCTCACAGCATCACCTTGACAACAGGCTCACAGCTTCACCTTGACAACAGGCTCACAGCTTCACCTTGACAACAGGCTCACAGCTTCACCTTGACAACAGTCTCACAGCTTCACCTTGACAACAGGCTCACAGCTTCACCTTGACAACAGGCTCACAGCTTCACCTTGACAACAGTCCCACAGCTTCACCTTGACAACAGTCCCACAGCTTCACCTTGACAACAGTCCCACAGCTTCACCTTGACAACAGTCCCACAGCTTCACCTTGACAACAGTCCCACAGCTTCACCTTGACAACAGTCCCACAGCTTCACCTTGACAACAGTCCCACAGCTTCACATTGACAACAGTCCCACAGCTTCACCTTGACAACAGTCCCACAGCTTCACCTTGACAACAGTCCCACAGCTTCACCTTGACCTGGTAAACAGTCCCACAGCTTCACCTTGACAACAGTCCCACAGCTTCACCTTGACAACAGTCCCACAGCTTCACCTTGACCTAGTAAACAGTCCCACAGCTTCACCTTGACAACAGTCCCACAGCTTCACCTTGACCTAGTAAACAGTCCCACAGCTTCACCTTGACCTAGTAAACAGTCCCACAGCTTCACCTTGACAACAGTCCCACAGCTTCACCTTGACAACAGTCCCACAGCTTCACCTTGACAACAGTCCCACAGCTTCACCTTGACAACAGTCCCACAGCTTCACCTTGACCTAGTAAACAGTCCCACAGCTTCACCTTGACAACAGTCCCACAGCTTCACCTTGACAACAGTCCCACAGCTTCACCTTGACCTAGTAAACAGTCCCACAGCTTCACCTTGACAACAGTCCCACAGCTTCACCTTGACAACAGTCCCACAGCTTCACCTTGACCTGGTAAACAGTCCCACAGCTTCACCTTGACAACAGTCCCACAGCTTCACCTTGACAACAGTCCCACAGCTTCACCTTGACCTGGTAAACAGTCCCACAGCTTCACCTTGACAACAGTCCCACAGCTTCACATTGACAACAGTCCCACAGCTTCACCTTGACCTAGTAAACAGTCCCACAGCTTCACCTTGACAACAGTCCCACAGCTTCACCTTGACAACAGTCCCACAGCTTCACCTTGACAACAGTCCCACAGCTTCACCTTGACAACAGTCCCACAGCTTCACCTTGACAACAGTCCCACAGCTTCACCTTAACCTGTTCACTTTATATTCCACAATCAGTGAGCTGCATTTAGAGAGATGTTAGTTACCAATACTAGTTAGTATGACTTGGAGAGTGGTGCAGGCACATTGTGGTTGGGTTGTGTGGTTGTCTTCTGTTGAGTGATGGTCAGTTATATTGTGGTTAGGTTGGGGTTGTCTTCTGTTGAGTGATGGTCAGTTATATTGTGGTTAGGTTGGGGTTGTCTTCTGTTGAGTGATGGTCAGTTATATTGTGGTTAGGTTGTGGTTGTCTTCTGTTGAGTGATGGTCAGTTATATTGTGGTTAGGTTGGGGTTGTCTTCAAGGGAAATCTTAATGCAACAGCACACAATGACATTCTAGACGATTCTGTGCTTCCAACTTTGTGGCAACAGTTTGGGGAAGGCCCTTTCCTGTTTCAGCATGACAATGCCCCCATGCACAAAGTGAGGTCCATACAGAAATGGTTTGTCGAGATCAGTGTGGAACAATTTGACTGGCCTGCACAGATCCCTGACTTCATTCAACCCCTTGGGGAAAAACCTCCTTGGTCTTTGTGGTTGGATCTGTACTTGAAATCCACTGCTAGATTGAGGGACCTTACAGATAATTGTATGTGTGTGGTACAGAGATGAGGTAGTCATTCAAAAGTCATGTTTTTGTCCATGCAACTTATTATGCGACTTATTAATTTACTCCAGAATTGATTTAGACTTGCAATAACAAAAGGTGTTGAAAACTTATTTGACTCAAGACATTTCAGCTTTTCATTTTTTATTCATTTGTAAAAAAATAAAAAATAAAATCCACTTTGACATGATGGGGTATTGTGTTTAAGCCAGTGACGTAGAAAATCTACATTTAATCCATGTTAATTTCAGGCTGTAAACAACAACAAAATGTGGACAAAGTCAAGGGGTGTGAATACTTTCTGAAGGCATTGTATATTTACTTAATGAGACAATACAAAATGTGACTAAAATATGACTAAAACGATAAGGCATTTAGTTGACTAAAATGGACCAATCTTTGTCATTTTGACAAAAACTAGACTAATTTATTATTCAAATGACTAAAATGTGACCAAGATTTAATTATATTTGAGTCAAAATGACTAAGACTAAATTTACAAAGAGTGCCAAAATTAACACTGGTTTTGGTTAATAAGTGATTGTCAGTTACATTGTGGTTGTGTTTTGGTTGGGTTGTGGTCATTTACATTTTGGTTGTGTTAAGGTTTGGTTGTGACCAGTCATTGTTTCAAGCATCACTCCTGTTTAAGCTTGGTCAGCTCCCAGCGTCCCTCTCCACACAGTTTCAATGAGACGTCATGGTACTGGAGGGGGAACAGTCAGAAGGGCCTTCATACCACATTCATAACCCTTCATAACACAAATACCACATTCATAACCCTTCATACCACATTCATATCCCTTCATAACCCTGCATAACACATTCATAACCCTTCATACCACATTCATAACCCTTCATAACACATTCATAACCCTGCATAACACATTCATATCCCTTCATAACCCTGCATAACACATTCATAACCCTTCATAACACAAATACCACATTCATAACCCTTCATAACACATTCATATCCCTTCATAACACATTCATAACCCTTCATAACCCTTCATAACCCTTCATAACACATTCATATCCCTTCATAACCCTTCATAACACATTCATATCCCTTCATAACCCTTCATAACCCTTCATAACACATTCATAACCCTTCATAACACATTCATAACCCTTCATAACACATTCATAACCCTTCATAACCCTTCATAACACATTCATATCCCTTCATAACCCTTCATAACCCTTCATAACACATTCATAACCCTGCATAACACATTCATAACCCTTCATACCACATTCATAACCCTTCATAACACATTCATAACCCTTCATAACACATACATAAGCACTTCATAACACATTCACTACATAATACTTATGTCAACTTGTGTACCTTCTCCAGGCTTTTGCGGTGTCCCAGGCTGACCAGGGTCATTCCCAGCTGCTTACAGCCTCGGTACATCTGCCCCTCTGCGTCCTCTGTTAGGGCACTGGTCGCCTCGTCCAACACTGGCACGCACACGCACACACCACAGGGAGTTAGCACTAGCCTCAGTCAACACTGGCACGCACACGCACACACCACAGGGAGTTAGCACTAGCCTCAGTCAACACTGACAAAAATAAATAAAATAATTCAATTTCCTGTTTATTCACTGATTTTTGTATTTGATGTCTTGAATCAACCAACAGTTGAAATAGAGTTGATCTCCACCGTAGTTCTAATCATTACACACTTAGATACATTGTATCATACAGTCAGCATCGATGGTAACGTGGGTCGGCAACAGACCTGCGTATTTAGGCTGCAGGTAGAAGAGTCGGGCAAAGCAAAGCCTCTGCATCTCCCCTGGAGACAGAACATCATACCTGCAGAGAGAGGGAGAGAGACAGGAGGTCAGCCATTTCATTCCACAATCTAAAGCCATCTGCCCCTGGAGACAAAAGATAGACACAGAGAGAGAGACACACACACACAGAGACAGAGAGAGACAGAGAGAGACAGAGAGCGAGAGAGAGACAGAGAGCGAGAGAGAGACAGAGAGCGAGAGAGAGACAGAGAGCGAGAGAGAGACAGAGAGCGAGAGAGAGACAGAGAGCGAGAGAGAGACAGAGAGCGAGAGAGAGACAGAGAGACAGACAGACAGAGAGCGAGAGAGAGACAGAAGAGACAGAGAGTGAGAGACAGAGAGCGAGAGAGAGAGAGACAGGGAGACAGAGAGACAGAGAGACAGACAGAAGAGAGAGAGAGACAGAAGAGAGAGACAGAGAGAGAGAGAGAGAGAGAGAGAGACAGAAGAGACAGAGAGAGAGAGAGTCAGCCTGATGTACCATCAGAGCCAACATTATTGGCACCCTTTATAAAGATGAGAAAAAAATAAATCTGTAAAATAACAAATACTCCTATCTTTTAAAGATTTTTTAAAATGTTTTTTTATTACTTTTGTTAAAACAAAATATTTTTCTCTGAGCAACTGTATTAGTAATCAAATCAATTTTTATTGGGTCACATACACATGGTTAGCAGATGTTAATGCGAGTGTAGCGAAATGCTTTGTGCTTCTAGTTCCGACAGTGGAGTAATATCTAACAAGTAATCTAACAATTTCACAACAACTACCTAATACACCGGCATAGACGAGATGCAATAGATGGTATAAAATACAGCATATACATCTGGGATGAGTAACGCAAGACATGATGATGTAAACATCATTAATAAAAGTGACTAGTGATCCATTTGTTAGAGTGGCCAATGATTTCAAGTCTGTACGTAGGCATGTAGTAGCATACAATACAGCTCAATATTTTTTATTGGTTATTTTAAAAGTCTTTTATCTTTATCAAATGGTGCCCATCATTTTGGACGTGACTGTATACATGTACTGTAGTAACTACGGGTTCCAGAAAGTCATGACCACATTTGTTTGTTCCTTACCAGTTCCAGTCTACAGGCTCATCCAGTCCTCCTGTCCTCTTCAGGAGACTAGACTAGAACATCAGAGAGGGTTCATATCCTTAGAATAACGTAAATACAGGAAAAATATACAGAGTAAAACTGTAAGCGGGGCGGCAGGGGAGCCTAGTGGTTAGAGTGGAGGGGCGGCAGGGGAGCCTAGTGGTTAGAGTGGAGGGGCGGCAGGGGAGCCTAGTGGTTAGAGTGGAGGGGCGGCAGGGGAGCCTAGTGGTTAGAGTGGAGGGGCGGCAGGGGAGCCTAGTGGTTAGAGTGGAGGGGCGGCAGGGGAGCCTAGTGGTTAGAGTGGAGGGGCGGCGGCAGGGGAGCCTAGTGGTTAGAGTGGAGGGGCGGCCTAGTGGTTAGGGGAGCCTAGTGGTTAGGTTAGAGTGGTTAGAGGGAGGGCGGCAGGGGAGCCTAGTGGTTAGAGTGGAGGGGCGGCAGGGGAGCCTAGTGGTTAGAGTAGGGGCGGCTTAGAGTGTGGTTAGAGTTAGAGTGGAGGGGCGGCAGGGGAGCCTAGTGGTTAGAGTGGAGGGGCGCCTAGTGGTTAGAGTGGAGGGGCAGGGTAGTTTAGTGGTTAGAGTGGAGGGGAGGGGCGGCAGGGTAGCCTAGTGGTTAGAGTGGAGGGGCGGCAGGGTAGCCTAGTGGTTAGAGTGGAGGGGCGGCAGGGTAGCCTAGTGGTTAGAGTGGAGGGCGGCAGGGTAGCCTAGTGGTTAGAGTGGAGGGGTGGTTAGAGTGGAGGGGCGGCAGGGTAGCCTAGTGGTTAGAGTGGAGGGGCGGCAGGGTAGCCTAGTGGTTAGAGTGGAGGGGCGGCAGGGTAGCCTAGTGGTTAGAGTGGAGGGGCGGCAGGGTAGCCTAGTGGTTAGAGTGGAGGGGCGGCAGGGTAGTTTAGTGGTGGTTAGAGTGGAGGGGGCGGCAGGGTAGCCTAGTGGTTAGAGTGGAGGGCGGCAGGGTAGAGGGTTAGAGTGGAGAGGCGGCAGGGTAGCCTAGTGGTTAGAGTGGAGAGGGGCGGCAGGGTAGCCTAGTGGTTAGAGTGGAGGGCGGCAGGGTAGCCTAGTGGTTAGAGTGGAGGGGCTAGGCAGGGTAGCCTAGTGGTTAGAGTGGAGGGGCGGCAGGGTAGCCTAGTGGTTAGAGTAGAGGGGCGGCAGGGTAGCCTAGTGGTTAGAGTGGAGGGGCGGCAGGGTAGCCTAGTGGTTAGAGTGGAGGGCGGCAGGGTAGCCTAGTGGTTAGAGTGGAGGGGCGGCAGGGTAGCCTAGTGGTTAGAGTGGAGGGGCGGCAGGGTAGCCTAGTGGTTAGAGTGTAGAGGCGGCAGGGTAGCCTAGTGGTTAGAGTGGAGGGGCGGCAGGGTAGCCTAGTGGTTAGAGTGGAGGGGCGGCAGGGTAGCCTAGTGGTTAGAGTGGAGAGGCGGCAGGGTAGCCTAGTGGTTAGAGTGTAGAGGTGGCAGGGTAGCCTAGTGGTTAGAGTGGAGGGGCGGCAGGGTAGCCTAGTGGTTAGAGTAGAGGGGCGGCAGGGTAGCCTAGTGGTTAGAGTGGAGGGGCGGCAGGGTAGCCTAGTGGTTAGAGTGGAGAGGCGGCAGGGTAGTTTAGTGGTTAGAGTGGAGGGGCGGCAGGGTAGCCTAGTGGTTAGAGTGGAGGGGCGGCAGGGTAGCCTAGTGGTTAGAGTGGAGGGGCGGCAGGGTAGCCTAGTGGTTAGAGTAGAGGGGCGGCAGGGTAGCCTAGTGGTTAGAGTGGAGGGGCGGCAGGGTAGCCTAGTGGTTAGAGTGGAGGGGCGGCAGGGTAGCCTAGTGGTTAGAGTGGAGGGGCGGCAGGGTAGCCTAGTGGTTAGAGTGGAGGGGCGGCAGGGTAGCCTAGTGGTTAGAGTGGAGGGGCGGCAGCATAGTCTAGTGGTCAGAGTGGAGGGGCGGCAGGGTAGCCTAGTGGTTAGAGCGTTGGACTAGTTAACTGGAAGGTTGCAAGTTCAAACCCCCGAGCTGACAAGGTACAAATCTGTCGTTCTGCCCCTGAACAGGCAGTTAACCCACTGTTCCTAGGCCGTCATTGAAAATAAGAATTTGTTCTTAACTGACTTGCCTCGTTAAATAAAGGTAAAATAAAAATAAAAAAAGTATGTTAATATACACTTACCACTCCAGCTAGTTCCAGGTACTGTATGATTCTCTCATCGTCCACTGACCCTGTGAAAAGACAACCATTATGGCTTCAACAGTGAGAAGTTTTTTTTGGCTATGACTATTGCCTCCTCGTGACACTTTCTGTCAAAATGTCAAAATGTGTCCCTGAGAAGGCCATTTTCACAAGACCATACCTGATACAGGGTAGATCTCCTTCAGAGGGTAGATCACCTGTTGAAGAGAGAGAAAAAACAAGTTAGTTAAATTTTGTTACACTGGTTTGATCTTCCTCAAAGTAGGAATGGACAAAACAAACAAATTAATGTTTTCTAGCTGTTCTCTGAACATTCCGTCTGTCAGGTAGGGTTTCTGGGTAATATAGTACTTACCTGTTCTCTGAGCGTTCAGTCTGTCAGGTAGGGCTTCTGGGTAATATAGTACTTACCTGTTCTCTGAGCGTTCAGTCTGTCAGGTAGGGTTTCTGGGTAATATAGTAATTACCTGTTCTCTGAGTGTTCCGTCAGTCGGGTAGGGTTTCTGGGTAATATAGTACTTACCTGTTCTCTGAGTGTTCCGTCAGTCGGGTAGGGTTTCTGGGTAATATAGTACTTAACCTGTTCTCTAAGCGTTCCGTCTGTCAGGTAGGGTTTCTGGGTAATATAGTACTTAACCTGTTCTCTGAGTGTTCCGTCTGTCAGGTAGGGTTTCTGGGTAATATAGTAATTACCTGTTCTCTGAGTGTTCCGTCTGTCAGGTAGGGTTTCTGAGGCAAAAAGAGGATTCCCCTGGGACCGAAACACGTCGTCATCTGGACATAGCCGCTGTCGGCCTCCCACAGGCGGTTCAGGACCCTCAGTAGGGAGGTCTTCCCAGTGCCTGTGTTTCGGGATGAGCCATAGACTTCGTTAGATGACTCTTCTTTGTATCTGTCCCAGTAGGTCATCTGTGAGAACATGGGCAGCAGCATTGCGGCCATCTCCATACACTCATAAAACTGACTATCCTACCGATCCTCAACTTCGGCGATGTCATTTACAAAATACCCCTACCTCTATATTATACCTGTCTACTCCTACCTGTATATTATACCAGTCTACCCCAACCACTATATTATACCAGTCTACCCCAACCACTATATTATACCAGTCTACCCCAACCACTATATTATACCAGTCTACCCCAACCACTATATTATACCAGTCTACCCCAACCACTATATTATACCAGTCTACCCCAACCACTATATTATACCAGTGTACCCCAACCACTATATTATACCTGTCTACTCCTACCTGTCTATTATACCCGTCTACTCCTACCTGTCTATTATACCCGTCTACTCCTACCTGTCTATTATACCTGTCTACTCCTACCTGTATATTATACCTGTCTACTCCTACCTGTATATTATACCTGTCTACTTACCTGTATATTATACCTGTCTACCCCTACCTGTCTACTCCTACCTGTCTATTATACCTGTCTACTCCTACCTGTATATTATACCTGTCTACTCCTACCTGTATATTATACCTGTCTACTTACCTGTATATTATACCTGTCTACCCCTACCTGTCTACTCCTACCTGTCTATTATACCTGTCTACTCCTACCTGTCTATTATACCTGTCTACTCCTACCTGTATATTATACCTGTCTACCCCTACCTGTCTACTCCTACCTGTCTATTATACCTGTCTATTATACCTGTCTACTCCTACCTGTCTATTATACCTGTCTACCCCTACCTGTCTACCCTACCTGTATATTATACCTGTCTACCCCTACCTGTATATTATAATATACCTGTCTACTCCGACCTGTATATTATACCTGTCTACCTACCTGTATTTTATACCCGTCAACCCTACCTGTATATTATACCCGTCTACCCCTACCTGTATATTATACCCGTCTACCCTACCTGTATATTATACCCGTCTACCCCTACCTGTATATTATACCCGTCTACCCTACCTGTATATTATACCCGTCTACCCTACCTGTATATTATACCCGTCTACCCCTACCTGTATATTATACCCGTCTACCCCTACCTGTATATTATACCCGTCTACCCCTACCTGTATATTATACCTGTCTACCTACCTGTATATTATACCTGTCTACCTACCTGTATATTATACCTGTCTACCTACCTGTATATTATACCAGTCTACCCTACCTGTATATTATACCCATCTACCCTACCTGTATAATATACCCGTCTACCCTACCTGTATATTATACCAGTCTACCCCACCTGTATATTATACCCGTCTACCCCACCTGTATATTATACCCGTCTACCCCACCTGTATATTATACCCGTCTACCCCACCTGTATATTATACCCGTCTACCCCACCTGTATATTATACCCGTCTACCCCACCTGTATATTATACCCGTCTACCCCACCTGTATATTATACCCGTCTACCCCTGTATATTATACCCGTCTACCCTACCTGTATATTATACCCGTCTACCTACCTGTATATTATACCCGTCTACCCCTGTATATTATACTCTACCCTACCTGTATATTATACCCGTCTACCCCACCTGTATATTATACCCGTCTACCCCACCTGTATATTATACCCGTCTACCCCTACCTGTATATTATACCAGTCTACCCCACCTGTATATTATACCTGTATATTATACCCGTCTACCCCACCTGTATATTATACCCGTCTACCCCACCTGTATATTATACCCGTCTACCCCACCTGTATATTATACCCGTCTACCCCACCTGTATATTATACCCGTCTACCCTACCTGTATATTATACCCGTCTACCTACCTGTGTTTCCCACCACCAGCAGATTGGAGCCCTGGCTGATCTTGATACTCAGCTCTTCAACCAGCAGCTGCTCAGAGAAGGGACTCTTGTAGGACACACAGTCCAGGATGAAGGCTGTGTCTACTGGACCACTGTGGACCTTGTCACTGGATGGAGAGGGGAGGTGAAGAGGAGGAACAGTTAGCCTAGTGGTTAGCAGGTAGCCTAGTGGTTAGCAGGTAGCCTAGCAGGTAGCCTAGTGGTTAGCAGGTAGCCTAGTGGTTAGCAGGTAGCCTAGCAGGTAGCCTAGTGGTTAGCAGGTAGCCTAGTGGTTAGCAGGTAGCCTAGCAGGTAGCCTAGTGGTTAGCAGGTAGCCTAGTGGTTAGCAGGTAGCCTAGTGGTTAGCAGGTAGCCTAGAAGGTAGCCTAGTGGTTAGCAGGTAGCCTAGTGGTTAGCAGGTAGCCTAGAAGGTAGCCTAGTGGTTAGCAGGTAGCCTAGCAGGTAGCAGGTAGCCTAGTGGTTAGCAGGTAGCCTAGAAGGTAGCCTAGTGGTTAGCAGGTAGCCTAGAAGGTAGCCTAGTGGTTAGCAGGTAGCCTAGTGGTTAGCAGGTAGCCTAGCAGGTAGCCTAGTGGTTAGCAGGTAGCCTAGTGGTTAGCAGGTAGCCCAGCAGGTAGCCTAGTGGTTAGCAGGTAGCCTAGTGGTTAGCAGGTAGCCTAGCAGGTAGCGGTTAGTGGTGGTTAAGAGCATTGTGAGCATTAAGAGCATTGTGCCAGTAACCAAAAGGTCGATGTGCTCTTGAGCAAGGCACCCCAACCCTAATTGCTCCTGTATGTCATTCTGGATAAGAGCCTCTGCAAAATGACTAAAATGTAAAAAGGTCAAACATAGGAGAGAAAATCTTTAGCCATGTTCCTTTCAGCGTTCTCCGCTTTGTGATTGCACTCGTAATCCTACCTTCAAAACTCATTCCTGTGCTCTGAGTACTCTGGAGCATGGAAGCCTAACGGAACATACTGCAGCCTGTTAGAGTACTCTGGAGCATGGAAGCTTAACGGAACATACTGCAGCCTGTTAGAGTACTCTGGAGCATGGAAGCCTAACGGAACATACTGCAGCCTGTTAGAGTACTCTGGAGCATGGAAGCTTAACGGAACATACTGCTGTTGTTTTACCTGTCAAAGTCGTAGGAATCTCCTGATGCAGGGTCGTAGTCACAACGTGTCCTCAAGATATCATCCATTACTTCCCTCAGCTCTCCTATCCTGCCCACAACACACACAGCATGACAATAAGCTTCTGGGTGTTACTACACACACACCACAACATGACAATAAGCTTCTGGGTGTTACACACACACACACACACACACACACACACACACACACACACACACACACACACACACACACACACACACACACACACACACACACACACACACACACACACACACACACACACACACACACACACACACACACACACACACACACACACACACACACACACACACACACACACACACGGTTGATCAGTATGCGTAATGTTACCTGTGGGTGTATCCAGCCACATCTGACAGAGTGGTAGACAGGTCTATTAGCTGACTGAAGCAGCTTATCAAGTAGATACATACAAAGGCATTCTGAGGGAGAGAAAGAGAGAGAGAGGGAGAGAAAGAGAGAGATAGAGAGAGAGCGCAGATAGAGGTGAGAGAGAGATAGAGAGAGAGAGCGCAGATAGAGGTGAGAGAGAGCAGATAGAGGTGAGAGAGAGAAAGAGAAGAGAAAGAGATAGAGAGAGAGCGCAGATAGAGGTGAGAGAGAGCAGAGAGAGAGAGAAAGAGAGAGAGAAGAGAAAGAGAGGTGAGAGAGAGAGCAGAGAGGGTTTCAACTGTTCTGCCTTACTATTATTCAACCATGCTGGTCAGAACATTTGAACATCTTGGTCAGCGAGAGAGAGCAGAGAGAGAGAGAAAGAGAAGAGAAGAGAAAGAGAGAGGTGAGAGAGAGAGCAGAGAGGGCGAGAGAGAGAGATTTGTGACTGTGTGTGGTCAGGCACTGCAAGGCAGAATAAGAGAAAGTATTGACGGTCCCCGTATATAAAGGTCCCCTAGTTCAGGATCTCTATGAACCTGTAAACCTGCTCTGTTCTCTTCCTCTCCAAAACAGGACGTTACATACAGTGACTTAGAGACAACATTTTTAATGTATAGCATATGGTATATACTGCCACCCAGAGGATAGAGGCGGTAATGACAGTAATGAGGGCATGGAAGACATGTAATCTGTGGAGAGAGAGGGGGAAAAACAGTGGCCTACCTTACTGATGAGGACACTGTCCCCTGGGCTACTGTACCGAACTGATGAGGACACTGTCCCCTGGGCTACTGTACCGAACTGATGAAACTGACTGTGAGGACACTGTCCCCTGATGAGGACACTGTCCCCTGAACTACTGTACTGATGAGGACACTGTCCCCACTGTCCCCTGGGCTAATGTACCGAACTGATGAGGACACTACTGTAACTACTGAACTGATGAGGACACTGTCCCCTGGGCTACTGTACCTTAACTGATGAGGACACTGACTGTACCTTACACACTGCCCCCTGAACTACTGTACCTTACTGATGAGGACACTGAGCTCCCCTGGGCTACTGTACCGAACTGATGAGGACACTGTCCCCTGAACTACTGTACCTTACTGATGAGGACACTGTCCCCTGGGCTACTGTACCTTACTGATGAGGACACTGTCCCCTGGGCTACTGTACCTTACTGATGAGGACACTGTCCCCTGGGCTACTGTACCGAACTGATGAGGACACTGTCCCCTGGGCTACTGTACCGAACTGATGGGGACACTGAGCTCCACCTGGACTGCTGTACCTTACTGATGAGGGCACTGTCCCCTGGGCTACTGTACCGAACTGATGAGGACACTGTCCCCTGGGCTACTGTACCGAACTGATGAGGACACTGCCCCCTGAACTACTGTACCTTACTGATGAGGGCACTGAGCTCCCCTGGACTGAGGTTGTTATAAACACCCGAAAAGATGGGGATGGAGATAATGATGTAGCTGAGGATACCACCCAGGTAGTCAAAGGTGTTCACTCCAACTGAGAGAGGAGGAGAGGACAGCAGAGGAGAGGAGGAGAGGAGGGCGGGAGAGGAAGAGAGGAGGAGAGGAGGAGGTGGGCGGGAGAGGAAGAGAGGAGGAGGTGGGCGGGAGAGGAAGAGAGGAGGAGAGGACAGCAGAGGAGAGAGGAGGAGGTGGGCGGGAGAGGAAGAGAGGAGGAGAGGACAGCAGAGGAGAGAGGAGGAGGTGGGCGGGAGAGGAAGAGAGGAGGAGAGGACAGCAGAGGAGAGAGGAGGAGGTGGGCGGGAGAGGAAGAGAGGGAGGAGGTGGGCAGCAGAGGAGAGAGGAGGAGGAGGGGAGGGAGAGGAAGGGGGGAGGTGGGCGGGAGAGGAAGAGAGGAGGAGGTGGGCGGGAGAGGAAGAGAGGAGGAGAGGAGGAGGTGGGCGGGAGAGGAAGAGAGGAGGAGGTGGGCGGGAGAGGAAGAGAGGAGGAGAGGAGAGGAGGAGGTGGGCGGGAGAGGAAGAGAGGAGGAGAGGAGGAGGTGGGCGGGAGAGGAAGAGAGGAGAAGAGGAGGAGAGGAGGAGGTGGGCGGGAGAGGAAGAGAGGAGGAGAGGAGGAGGTGGGCGGGAGAGGAAGAGAGGAGGAGAGGACAGCAGGAGAGAGGAGGAGGTGGGCGGGAGAGGAAGAGAGGAGGAGAGGAGGAGGTGGGCGGGAGAGGAAGAGAGGAGGAGAGGAGGAGGTGGGCGGGAGAGGAAGAGAGGAGGAGAGGACAGCAGAGGAGAGAGGAGGTGGGCGGGAGAGGAAGAGAGGAGGAGAGGACAGCAGAGGAGAGAGGAGGAGAGGAGGAGGTGGGCAGGAGAGGAAGAGAGGAGAGGAGGAGGTGGGCGGGAGAGGAAGAGAGGAGGAGAGGACAGCAGAGGAGAGAGGAGGACAGCAGAGGAGAGAAGGGGGTGGGCGGGAGAGGAAGAGAGGAGGAGAGGAGGAGGTGGGCGGAAGAGGAAGAGAGGAGGAGAGGACAGCAGAGGAGAGAGGAGGAGAGGAAGAGAGGAGGAGGTGGGCGGAAGAGGAAGAGAGGAGGAGAGAATAGGGTGGAGGAGGAGGAGAAAAGAGAGGAGAGGAGGGTTGTTTAGATCCTACCATTTGCATTAGGAGAATTCTAGAGGTCATCAATTCAGATGAACGGAGAATTAAATTGTTATTTTTTTAAAGACAATCAATCAGACGTACGTGTGTGTGTGTGTGTGTGTGTGTCCTTACTGTACAGCCAGAGTTCCTTGTTCATCAGACTCTTCTGGCAGCGCAGCAGCGTCTGCAGTCTCCTGTCTGTCCTCATGTGTTCCACTTTGCCAGCTCTGTATTCAGGTTAAACAGCACAGAACACTACGTCTTAATGCATAGACACAAGACAGACAAATCATATCACGGTCCAACCCCCATGGGGCTGACTGACCTGTAGAAAGCGGCAGACTCTGCGTTGGACCGGATTTGCATGTGCTTGAACCTGGAAGTAAAAACCCAGTCACTTCATTGGTCACCTCACTTTAAAAAAAAATGTTCACGTGAAAGTACAGCCTATCATGTCCCATATCCTACGTATCTATAATATTACCAGGTAACACAGTTGGCAGGATGTCTGCTAACTACATGTAAAATAAGGGTGTACATATCATTCCTGTACCTGAAGTCTCCCTCCAGTTTCTCCTGTTCAAACAGAGTCGACACAATTGGCCCCATGAGGATTTTATTGGTGATAGTCCCCACTATGAAGTAGCCAAAGATACTAACAGGACCGATCCAGCCAGTGCTACAGGGATGGAGGGGGGGTGGAGAGGGGGATAGGGGTGAAGAGATGGAGAGGGGGATAAGGGTGAAGAGATGGAGAGGGGGATCGGGGTGAAGAGATGGAGAGGGGGATAAGGGATAAGGGTGAAGATATAAGGGTGAAGAAGAGATGGAGAGGGGGATAAGGGTGAAGAGATGGAGAGGGGGATCGGGGTGAAGGGATAAGGGTGAAGAGATGGAGAGGGGGATAAGGGTGAAGAGATGGAGAGGGGGATAAGGGTGAAGAGATGGAGAGGGGATAAGGGTGAAGAGATGGAGAGGGGGATAAGGGTGAAGAGATGGAGAGGGGGATAAGGGTGAAGTGATGGAGAGGGGGATAAGGGAGAAGAGATGGAGAGGGGGATAAGGGTGAAGAGATGGAGAGGGGGAGGAAATGGAGAGGGGGATAACAGGGAAGAGATGGAGAGGGGATAAGGGGGGAGGAGACATGAGTGAGGGATAGAAAAATGCAAACATCTCTTTTTTTTAGTCAGCTGTTGCTTTCCATGCTAACCACATATCAATGGTAGTCCTATTCCATGTCATGTCCATGCAAATGTCTTCAATCAGACTGAGGCGCTTATACTCATCTATGAGGTAATGCCATATAGGTGTATAATGCATTCAGACCAGTAGTAGTATTGTCAGGTGTAGTAGACCAGGGTACTAACCTGTAGTAATATTGGCAGGTGTAGTAGACCAGGGTACTAACCTGTAGTAGTATTGGCAGGTGTAGTAGACCAGGGTACTAACCTGTAGAAACATTGGTAGGTGTAGTAGACCAGGGTACTAACCTGTAGTAGTATTGGTAGGTGTAGTAGACCAGGGTACTAACCTATAGAAACATTGGTAGGTGTAGTAGACCAGGGTACTAACCTGTAGTAGTATTGGCAGGTGTAGTAGACCAGGGTACTAATAATATGCCATTTAGCAGACGCTTTTATCCAAAGCGACTTACAGTCATGTGTGCATACATTCTACGGTTGGTAGGTGTAGTAATATTGGCAGGTGTAGTAGACCAGGGTACTAACCTATAGAAACATTGGTAGGTGTAGTAGACCAGGGTACTAACCTATAGAAACATTGGTAGGTGTAGTAGACCAGGGTACTAACCTGTAGAAACATT